>NW_020954648.1:5852988-6001683 GCF_900497805.2 Vombatus ursinus
AGCTAGCAAATGTCTCAGTTCAGGTCTTCCTGACTCCAGGCCCAGGGCTCTATCCACTGTGCCAGCTAGCTGGCCATCAATGTGGATGATGGGTTGGAGAGGGTAGAGCCTGGAAGCAGGGAGATCAAATCAGAAGTTCTTGTGACAGTCCAGTTGAGAGTTAGGGAAGGCCTGATCTAGGGCAGTTGCCATATGAATGGAAAGAAGGGGAGGGATACTAGAATTGTGGAAGTGTAATGGACAAGACTTGGCAACTGACTGGAAATCAGGGATCACGGAGAGGAGGGTGATAACTCCAAGATCATAATCTCAGTTGTTTGGGAGTGTCCCCAACCAATATCGGGAAGTTAAGGGGAAGGGAGAGATGATTGGTTTTACTTTGAACATTGTGACTTGGTAGTTGTGTAATTGATTGCTTATCCTTCCACACACTCCCAAACTCTACCCTAGTATGGTCTTTGTCATTTCTTCCCAAGGTTCCCATTGTTTCTACCTCGCCAAGGAATTTCTCAGTATTTGTCAGCATTGCTAGGTATAGACAGGCTTATCAAGAGTAGGACGTCCACTTTGGGATGAATTCACTGGCTCTGGACACCCAGGAAACAAAGAAAAATATGAAACGACCCTTGGGCAATCCTGGATATCCTTCTTTAGCTGCTGAAGTTGCAGTGACAGAGCAGCAGAGAAGGGGAGAGTCTTCAGAGACTCACACAGTTTTTAGACCATCTTAAAATGTTAAAGTAGCTAATGGTCTTCTAAATAATTGGTCCCTGTCCAAGGACCAATGAGTGGGTGTGGTTTGTATGATATTCTCACTACAAATGAGAAGTGGTTTGTATAACATTTTCGCTACAAATGAAACCAAAATACAGAAGGAAGTTGAAGCTACATGTAAAGGGGACTCACAGGTTTTCCTTGGAGAGGCCACTCAAGAAGTTGGTAGAATTGGCTTCCAAAATATACGAAGCTCCCAAACTTCTCCAAGAAATAAAGGCTCATTTTTTGACGGTGCTGTTGAATACCTGAAAATCATGAAACACTATAGGATGTGAAAAATTAAAAATGAATATCACTCAGAGGAGAATGGAGAGGAATGATGAAAGTGAGCAGGTAGCAACACACAGCAAATAAGCAACCATGAAGAACTGGAGTAAAGAATGTCAATAAAAATGTATAACCGGAAAAGAACAGCTAATAATAATAGCTAGCATTTATAGAATGCTTTGAGGTTTGCAAAACACTTTACAAAATTTATCCTCATAACAAACCTGGGAAGTTAGTGATATTATTTTCTCCATTTTACAGATGAGGAAACTGAGGCAGAGAGGTTAAGTGACTTGCCTAGCATCACATAACTAGGAATTGTCTGAGGCAGGTTAGACTCTGGTCTTCCTGACTCCAGGTCCGGTGTTCTATCCATTGCTACCCCAGAAAATGTGCTGGTTATGTTTTTAGATCAAAGGATAAGCAACGGGCAAATGGTATATTCCATCGGTATCTTCACAATATCAAGAGAAAACAAGAAAGTTTGCATATTGGGCAGAGCCCTCTGTGGCAAATTTATGGGAGGACCTGAAGATTGGTCACCCTAGCTGGACAGGCCTAAATGAGTTATGATCTGAACTGCTGGAGGGAGAATCCATCTTTGTGGAATCACAGACAATGGAAAATTCAAGGATTTCAAATAATGCAGATAGATGTTAATGCTGCTTGAATACCCATCATCACCAATTTCACTCAATTTAATTTAACAAACATTTATTAAGCAACTATTATGTGTTTGGCACTTTGCTACAGACACAAAACAGAACAGTCCCAAGGAGCTTATATTCTACTCTGGGAGATAAGAGGAACATAGATCATTATTTTTTCCTTTCCTTGTTGAGAAGAAAAACCAGTGCATAGCAGAGTGGAGCTTATTTATGGTGCTTGGGGAGGGGGAAAGGAGGTGGGAGAAGGGGTATTTGTATACTTGTAGAGGCATGTGACACTGAGGATATAGCCCTGAACTTGAAGTTAGGAAGAGGTAGGTTCAAATCCTGCTCCACACACTTAGCAGCTGTGTGACCTGGGCAAGTCCCTTAACCTCTCTGTCCTTCAATTTCCTCATTTGTCAAATGAGTGGGTTGGACTCAGTGGCCTCTAGTAATCCTTCCAGCTTCATATCTTTGATCCTATGCTCTCACTTCTCCCTGCACACTCAACAGAAAATAGGTGTCTGGGGACAGAAGCCAGTCAACAACAAACGTTTGTTAAATTCTTACCATGTTTCAGGCACTGTGCTAAGTGCTGGAGATACAAAGAAGGGCAAAAACATGGTACCCACTCTTAAGGAGCTTACACTTCTAATGGGTGAGACAATATGCAGAAATTTTTGCCCTTGGTTCTGAGAGGAGAGATGCAGAAAATGGATTTTTTCTAGTTTAAGAGATGGTACCAGTTGAGGCACTGTGGGATTTGCTGCTGAAATACATGTCAGAGGTGGGCATGTGTATATTCACTTAGCCTAGGAGAAGAGTCCCAGCCCTGGAGGATGCCTCATGGCTAACCTCTAGCTCAAGAGTTCCCAAATTGGAGAGCTTAGCAGTCAGAACTTCTAAAGAGATAAGCATATTTCTTTCTTTCTTTCTTTTTTTAAGGCAATTGGGGTAAAGTGAAGAGATAAGCATATTTCTTGAAGCAGCCTGATCTTTAGAGAAATAAGAGTGTCACCTGCATATTTCTGGAGCAGATCCTACTTGGAAAGCAAAGCCAGTGAATTGACCATATTTCATAGGCCTGATTGGGAGAGAGGTTGCTTGTTCAGCAGCTCCAGAATGCCTTTGCCTTCTGAGAGAAGACTAGACCATAGAGTGACATCTTAAGTCTCAGTAGGATTGTGTTGAACTCAGAAAGAGAGAAATTCACTCAAATTTCAAAGAGTTTCCTCATGAAGGGTGCCAATAGAGTTATTAATCGTTGCTGTTCAGTAATTTTAGTTGCATCCAACTCTTTATGACCCCATTTGAGGTTTTTTTGGCAAAGATACTGAAATGGTTTTCCATTTCCTTCTCCAGCTATTTTACAGATGAGGAAACAGAGACAAAACAGGGTTAAGTGACTTTCCCAGGGTCACACAGCTAGTAAATGTCTGAGTCTGGATTTGAACTCGAGTCTTCCTCACTCTAAGCCTGGTGCTCCATCCACTGTGCTTCCTAGCTGCCGCAGGGCTATCTGAGTGTCTACTATGATTTTTTTTTGAATCTCTTTGTGGGTTCCTGTGGCTGTCTCACTTCTGATTTGAATTCTTGAATGGCATCTGGGGACTCTTTTTTCCACATTTTAGGCAAACTAGATATGAGTCATAGCTAATCTATATTTGGAGATCTTCCTGGAGTAACTCCAGATGGGGAAACAAGTCAAAGGAAATAATAATCCTTTTGGGGTCAATTCTCAGTCAGACCCAGCCTTAGGGGTTTCTGAGCCACAGTTTACATAAGTAAATAAAATGATAATAACTCCATTTCTCTAGCTCCCAGAATTGACATACCCAGATGCTCTCATTCTGATATAATTTCTAGGGTGTCAATCATTTTTGAGTCACTCATGAATCCCATGGTATGGGTAATAAACACTAAGTCAAGCCTGTTAGTGTTCCATCACAAGCAGAACAGTACCAGTCAGGCTTGCAGCTATGAGATCTGCAGGACGTGACAGATCCTTGAGTTTTCCCATCACTGCTAAAGTGTCCACTGTTCTCCTGAAGCCAAAAGATCTCTCTAATGTTAACCGCCCCCCCCCCCGCCGAGGTTTCCAACCAATGAATGTTGAAGCCCAACATGGTCAGTGGTTAGTTGCAACATGGCAGCTATAGCTTCTTCCATCCCTAACTCCTTCCCCGCTTACTTGTGGTTTTCAAGGTTTTAGGGATTATTTTAAAGTAACTTCGCACACAAAATATGTATGTGGTGCTGCAGAAAGAGCAGTAGCTCTGGAGTGAGGGTTATTAGGTTTAAGCCTCTGATGTTTACATGTGTGACCTTCGGCAAATCACTTTACCACTTTACACCTCGGTTTCTTCTTCTGTTAAATGGGGGAAAAGTTGGCCAAATAGCCTCTAAGAATCCTTTCTGCTCTAGTTCTAGGATCTGAAGTCTGAACTACTTGCTTAATCAAAGTGCAACTGATGTCAGGGATATAGCTCAGTTGCAAGGTCAATGCAGAAGACAATTTACCTTCTGTTTGAGAAGTTGTCTTATATGATGGAAAGTCAGCTGGATGGGCATCAGAAAACCTGGGTTCTAGTCCTTGTCCTGCCTCTAACTTACTATGTGACCTTCGACAAATTTTCTCATTTGTAAACAAGGGAGTAGAATTGCCTAGGTGATTTCTAAGGTTGCCCTCTAGTCTGAACATCTATGATGCCTTTACATCTGTGGTCCTTGTTCTTCCTAGGGCCAAGTTCCAAATCTCTAATGCTGGAATGGGTGAGTGGTTTGTGGTTTCCAGGGGGCAAGGGTTCAAGGAGGGGAAGTGTCAGTAGTGGGGGGTGGACCATATTAAAGGTTCATTAGGGCTGTTTCCTGCTCCCCATCCCTGAAATTTTGCCTCTGAGTGCAGCTGTATCTGAGCTGGGGCATGGCCCAAGAGGACTGGGGACAAGGACATTGGCAGCATGTGAAAGATTGGCGTGTCAGGGAGCATGATTGAGATGCAAGGCCAAAGCCTGAAAATAGAGATCATCCCTATTTATCAGGATGTCTGACAACTCTCCTGTGGCTTCCTGCCAGGGAGCCATCATCCCTTTGTACTTTTGGGAGGGCATCAGAATGGCACAGAGAAATTGAATTCCCTTTAAGAACTGAAGAGATTCTCAGAGGGACACAGACGTTCCTCTCCTGCTGGGAGGAGGCGGAAGAAGGGGTGAGCCTTATATTCATACATGACAGTGTCTCAATTAGTCCTCCGTATATCATCTGAGATTAATTTTCCATTCTTAGCTTCTCTCCTTCCGCCGCACACAGTTATAAACATTTATCTGTCTTTTCTCTAGGTACTTGAGGGCAGGGACTGCTGTGTTAAGGACACCAGGGGGCGATGTGGTGCAATGTTAATCTTTAACTGCCTCTGAGTTCCAGCCAGTAGTCAGTAGAGATTCAATTTTACTGTTGTTAATTCTGTTATCAGGTAATCATATTTAACTTAAGGCATAAAGACATATTTAAGACACATACACATACACATCAAATCCACTTCAAAATGGTTGGTATCTTTTTATGATAGTATGTGCTGGTTTAATCATAGACTATCTTTTGCTAAAATTCCTTGTCCTAGCTAATGTTAAGTGCTGGCACCTTAGTACTCTCCAATGGAAAGTATGACAAGGTAGGGGTGTGTGTGTGTGTGTGTGTGTATGTGTGTGGGGGGGCACACTGACTAGCTTTCCACAGATGTACTCTTCTTAACTTGTTAGGAAGATTAAGAGTTGGATAAATTAATCACTGTTTAGTTGTTAACTATTATCCCTTAGAAACTTTTGAAAAGCCTTCAAAATTCCAAGGAATGCGTCTCTAGTGAACAGTTTCAAGCACCATGACATGTATCTCAAAAAAGGAGAAATTTTTCAAAAATGGAAAATATCACAGGACATTAGTATCCAAAGAGAGTGACCAAGAAAAGACTAGGAATTATCAATATGCCTACTTTGGTATCTCTAGAAAATCTTTACGAGAATGGTCTATACAGGCATTGAAGAGTTAGTGGATGGACCTGTGATTTTATTGGTGTAAGAACTCCTGGTGAAGAAGTCCACTGCTTTTTGATTTGACCCTACTAATGCAGCTGAGCAACTGTTCTAACACTTAGTCTCAGAGTCCTGCCTTGGAGCACTGAAGAAGTAAAGGGACTTGCTCAGGGTCACACAGCCAGTAAGTGTCTAAGGCAGTATTTGTACTTGGGTCTTCCTGACTCCAAGTCTAGTGCTCTAACCACTGACCCACCTAGCTGTGTAAGCTAGATGAAGCTAGAAGTTGGAACCAGAGAGAAAACTACCCAATCACCAACTGTCCAGTGGAGCTGCTCCTAGCATTGGCCAGTTGTGCTATAAAGAACAGTGGCCACAAGAGGCCAGCAAAGAAGAGCTCCCTGCAGAAACTGGTGGAGATTCCTTGACTCCTGAAGGCAAAGGAATAATGGGTCTGGCATACTAGGTTGCTTCATGGGTAGAAGAAACAGGAAAAATAAGGAGATGGAGCTCCTTCTTATTCACTTATTCCTCCCCCTTCCTCCCCCATATCTGGCTCTATCTCTATGATTTACCCCCTAAGCTTCTCTGTCCTACTCCTTTATTTTGATATCTTCTTGTCTTTTAAGTCACTGATTCCAATCCCAACCTCTCCCGTCCCAACACCTATCACAAGGAGCTGGATCACAATATTTCTGTCTGACAATACAGTGTCAAAGTATTAGAAGAAAGGACCTGCATAGCTCACATGCTTGCTGAAGCTTTGGGTTCTAGACCTTCACATATCTGGTCAAAATCTCACTGTGAGATTTATAGATAATGAGATAATAGATTTAAAGCAAACCTCAAGTGATATATGACTGTTACTTCTTATTATTATAGACATGTCCCCCATCCTGAAAATCCTGCTTCTTTTCCCTAAACCTTACACAAACTTGGCTTCCTGGAAATTAGTCTGGCCTACTGAACAGAGGTAACCTACCTCACAATGGCGGGAGCTATATTAGAAGTATACAGTGCAGCTCACCTACCTGCAGCTCCACAGGAGTAAATTAGATTAAAGTCTTTGACACTGCTGGAAGAAGTTAGCACTTTGAATTATCAAGCACCTCCATGAATAGAAGATGATTGGAGCTCCCCTACCTAGCATTTGCAATGGTAAAGCATGCATCTGTAAGCTGTCAGGATTCTGGGTCCTGACAAAATGTGGGAGAAAGGAGATGAGACAGCCATCATTTATTTATACTTTCAAAGGGTTCTGAAAACACGGTTAACAATAGGGGTAGAAGAATCAGCATTGTCATGTATTAATAAACAGGAAGCCAGAGGGCTCAAAGGGAAGGATCTCTCCTGTCAGAATGGACAAAGGTGACTAATAAGGTTTCCTAGGGTTGGGGGTGAGAATTGATGCTGCTCTGGTGGCTTATTAGTAACGGAAATGATGTGGTATTTAGATACATCTCTCTGATCTTTAAAAATAGGATGGCTGTCTCTTTGTCCGGAGCAGACTAAAGGTACTTATGCCCAGAAACTGGGCTTATTAGGCCAATCAATCAGCCAGTCAGCAAGAGCTTACTTATCATCTTCTATGGCCCAGTTCTGTGCTAGTTGCTATGAGGTAGGAGAAAGGAGCGTTAAATTTTCTTGTCTTTATAATAGAGTGGGAGACAGAGCTAACGTAGAATGGATGATTCAGTATTCAACTCCATCATGCCCATTATAACTGCAAGAGGAATTTGAAGAAGGAAGATGGATCTATGTAGACTCAAGTGGTCTGATAAGATATCATGATGTCAGGCCTGAGGCACAGGTGGCAGTAGAATGGCCAGACTGCAGACTTGGAAGAATTACTGGAACAGGCAGGGGGCAATTTGTGGGTGTCCTAGTAGGAGGGCAGGGGTATAACATCAAGGGTTCTGAATAGGCAATAGGCACTTAGCATCAGGGAGGGCTCCTAGAGGATAGCTGGGTTGTCAAGAGCAAAGAAGGACCCCAGTGCCAGAGGCCCAGAGGACTGATGATTCAGTGCTCTGGGGTATTGGTCAAGGCAGCAATATGGAGGCTTAGACAAGGCCTCAATTACTGAGGCACCAGGAGGAAAAGGGCTTGGTCATAAGAAACCAGCTTTCTTACATTCAACCTTCTATCATTACTTGTGTAAATGGCTTATCCTCCGCTGAGACAGTGAATTTCTTGAGAGCTTGAGAGAGTTATTTGGAATTTTTGTATCCTTGGAACATAGTAAATGCTCACGTGTTTGTGAATCGAATCTTATGAGTTATTGTTGATTTTCTCGCAACTGACTTACACATTTTTGATGAAATGATACTGATCAGAATTTCCCATCTTCCTTCTCTGTAATATTTTGCAAATGAGCTTGTACTCTAAACCACTGTTGACCTTGACTGCTTTGTCTCTCAGCTTGACAAAGAGATTACATGTTTGATGGCAGAGGTTGTTTGGGGGCTCTCTTATTCTTCTCCTTGTGGGGACTGTTTTTCATTTTTTTTTTTTCATTTTGTTTCCTGGACTTGTGATTTCATCATTATAGGGAGCTTTAGGTAAGGAAGCTCTCCTGATCAATGCAGATGGCAATTCCAGCTCAATTAGAGAGTAGCCTAGAGACAAGTTAAGTACGTTTCTAGAGTACTACAACCAGTGTGTCAGAGATAGTTGTCCTAATTTGGAGGCTGGCCCCCTATCCACAGTACTATGTTGTGTTAATAACTAGTTTAAATATGTCTGGTTAAGACCATTGTAATCACATGAAGTATTTCTCTCTCTTCATCCTTTCTTTTCATTTGGTATTACATGCCCTCAGTCTTTGCTCTAGCCAAGACAGACAGCTAGGCAGGCCAGCTGCTTGTCTGTTAATGGATGATTCTGAAATGACTGCTGCATCTTTAATTAGATTGTGAGCTCCTTGAGGGAAGGTATTGTTTTTTACCTCTTTCTGTGTCCCTAACACTTTATACAGTGCCTGGCACACAGAGGTGTTTAATAAATATTGATCCATTGATTGATTTATTATTTTTTGTCTTAAGATATAATCATTTTCACTTCCTGATATGCCATTTACTTTTTGCCATTTTATAACGAACCCAATTCTTTTTTGGGAGAAAGTACTCATGATATACAGGTATAAGGTTTCTGAGTCAACTATAAATAAACCATTGGCCTCTTTCATTTCTTAAACTGGAATAGTATTTTCCAATGTAAGTTTTACCCTGGACCCCTTTTCACATCAAAGTCACTAGGAATCAAAATATGAGCAAACTTTATTTGGAGAATCTTGTCAAGGTTTTCAAAGAATTTTTTTTTATCTTAACCTCTGCAACAGATATTGGTACATATTCTGCAATTGTCTTCACGGTGGTTGATTTGTTTATGCTCATTTTGTACAGTGTCCAATGATCCAATGTCCAATGGAATGATATGTCATTGCCTTGGATGCAAAATGAAACCAACTACCAGGACTCCTTTGTTCCATGCCCCCCAGATAGAGCCTATTTCATCCTTCCATTTAGCTACAGCTTCTCTTCCAACCCATCTCAATGCCATGCTGACTGCCCTCTATCATCCACCTCTGTCCAGAATTGAAGGTGCCATTCTGCGGCTTTAGGCTCTGATTTGTTCCTGGATCTCAAGCCCACCGCTTCCCAGCCATCTCTGTACCACACAATCCTGGATGTAACCTCCCTTTCTTCTCCCTATCATTTTCCATTTTTGGTTCTGAGTATAGTGGACCAGTAATCAAATCAATTCTACCACTCCTGGGAAGTACATGTCAAACATTTGACCTCTGGCTTCAACCAATTCTCTATTTTTTAAAAAAAGGTTTTTATTTGTTATTTTTTTATATATTACCATAATTCAGCTAGAATCACTTCTCCCTTCCCTGAGAGCCACTGAATATGATACATAATATTTTAAAAGACAAAAAAGAAAAAGGAAGAGGGGGAAAATTAGGATAACTGATCAGTACAACAATAAGATCTGAAAATATACGTAATGTACCACATTCATAAACCTCCCACCTCTGCAAAGAGGTAGAGTGGGAGTATTTTATTATGTCTCTTCTTTTCAAACATGCCTATTTTTCATAATTTTGTACACTCACTTTTGATTTCTTTTTGTTGGTTCTTTCCAGTTACATTGTTGTAGTCGTTGTACGTATTGTTTTCTTGGCTCTGCATGTTTCTCTCTGCTTCAGTTCATGTAGATCTTTCCCTACTTCTCTGTATTCATCATTTTTGTCATTTCTTACAGCCAGCAACATTCCAATTCATGTATGTACTGCAATTTGTTCAGTCCCTATCAATAGATGTTTATATATGTCCAATTCTTTACTATCACAAAAATACTGCTATAAATATTTTGGTATACATGGGGACTTTCTTCTTATCAATGACCTTCATGGGGTGTACACCTAGTTGCAGAATCTCTCAGCTAAAAGGTATGCACATTTTAGTAATTTTGCTAGCAAAATTCCAAATTGTTTTCCTAAATGATTGTTATTCACAGAGAAACTTACATTCTAATGGGGAAACAACAGTGGCATATTCAACCTCCACCACAAAGTCATGCTCCAGAATGCAACAAGGAACTTAGTGATAGTGTCAGAATGTACTTAAAGTCCTCTGGGATGTGGTTCCACTGGATCAACGAGCATTTATCAAGTGCCTGCTATGGGCCAGGCATTGTGCTAACCCAGGGATTTATGAATATCTTCAGGAAATCATGGAGACAGGCATGCAAGGGCCGCGACAAATTCATGGCTAGGCTTTTGAAGTCCATAGGCAAGAACATAGCATGCCCCCTCCCCAAAAAAAAATTGTTCTGAGGGTGTGGTAGCTTTAGTTAAAGCTCATGAGGTTCTGATTTCCATATTTCAATCTTTTTTTTTTTGCTTTCTCTTTGACATAATTGTTCAATGAACTTCTTGGTGCACATTTCCCCACCATAAGCAAAGGCAATGGCTTCAAAGCTGAGAAGGGGTGGGGTGGTGAGGATAGCTACTATTTTTGGTCAAAGATAGTCCAGCTGTGGAGAGGAAAACAAAACAAAACAAAACATTTTTGGGCACTACTCTTTCCTGAAAATGTGTCAGCAAGCACAAGACTATCTGTAACTGAGTAAATAGCTGAGATAAGGGAAAGCAATATTATGGAGTCCAGTAAAGCTAAGGATACACATTTGACTCTTTAAGGAAAAGTACAAAATACCAAGAGACAAAGATTTCTCAGGGAAGTAGAGATAAAATTCACTGTCAAATATAAACACTCTAGGCTTGGAGGGTATTCTCATACATAATCTTTTTACCCCTTAAAGTTTAAGCAGCTAGACCCGTCCAAAACCGAACTCCTTACTTCTCTATGGCCATTGAGGGCACCATCCTCCTGCCAGTCACCCAGGCTCCAAACCTAGGTATAATCCTTGACTCCTCGCCTTCCAAAGCCAATCTGTTGCCAAGGCCTGTTGACTTGACCTTTGTAACATCATGGGGCAGGTCCTCATTACTTCCTGCCTGGACTAAAGCAATGGCCTGCTGGTTGGTCTGTCTGCCATGAGCCTTTTCCCACTCCAGTCCATCCTCCACTCAGCTACGCAGGTCTGATTATGCTATTCCCCTGCTCCATCAACTCCAATGGCTCCCGATCACCTCCAGAATCAAATACAAGATCCCCTTTGTAACCTGGCCCACCTCCACCTTCACAGTATTCTAGCCCCTTTTGTCTCTCCCCCTCCCCCTCTGTTTCCTCCTTGCTGTTCTTCAAACAATGGACTCCATCTGATTTCTCCAGTTATTCTCACTGTTCCTCATGCCTGGGATTCTCCCCCTCCTCATCTCTTGGCTTCATAGGCTTCCCTCAAAACCCCAAGATAAAATCCTTCTGGACCTTCTCCAGGTAAAGCCTTTCCTAATCTCTCTTAATTGTTGTGCCAGCCGGGGCCAGCTAGGTGGCACAGTGGATCAAGTTACTAGTCCAGGAGCCAGGAGGATCTGAGTTCAAATGCTTATTTGACACTTATTAGCTGTGTGACCCCGGGCAAGTCACTTAACGCTGATTGCCTCCAAAAAAAAATTAAAAAAAAATTCTAGTGCCTTCCTTCTGTTTATCATTTTCAATTTATTCTGTATACAGTTGGTTTGTACATAGTTATTTGCATCTTGTCCATCCCATTAGGTTGTGAGCTCCTCAAGAGCAGGGATTTCCTTTACCTTTCTTGGTATTTCCAGTGCTTAGCATAATGCCCTACACAAAGTAGGAACTTAATAAATGTTTATTGACTGACTGACAAAAAGAATTATTTTTAAGTAATAATAATAGCTAACATTCATATAACATTTTAAGTTCTGCAAAATGCTTTATACATGTCATCTCATTTAATCCTCATAACAACCCTAGGAGGTAGGTACTATTATTATGCACATTTTACAGATGAGGAAACTGAGGCTGAGAGAAGTGAAGTGACTTTTCTAGGGTCACACAGTATATAAACTAGGATTCAAACTCAGGTTTTTCTGATTAAAAAGTTCAACACTCTTATCAACTACACCAGATAGCTACCTCTTGATAGTACCACCCTTTTCAAATTTGTGAAACAAGGCCTTCCTCTTAATGGGAAATCTTCTTTTCATTTTGTAAAACACACACGTATATACATATACATGCACACACACACACGTGTACATACATATACACATTCACAAACACACATATACATACACATACACACATATGCATATGTATATATCAACATCTATATGGAAACATATGTGTATACACACATATCTTCCCTTTGGTTCAGATATATTTTAAAAATATTTATTAATTTTTTATAGCATTTTCATTTCCTGATTATTCCTCAGCCCTTGCCTCCCCTTCGCAGCAAAAAAGTAGTTAAGGAAAATCCATGAACCCTCTGGCCATCTCTGTAATCAATGCCTCGTTCTGCACCTCCCTTTCACCACCTTTCTAATGAGAGTCAGGAAGCAGGCTGCACCCCAGGTCCCCTCCAGTCATAGATTCATCTCTTTGACTTCATTATTCACCACAGAGGAAGGGCCCTTTCTTTGCTACCTGCCAGTCGGCAATATGGAACTCTGTCACCTGTTCGGAATGGCTGCATTTTTAGTTGCTTCTATTGATTAAAGCTAACACAGTACATTTTAAAGTTTGCAGAGTAATTTGTATATATTATTAACATATAATGTTACATATAAGATCATATATATACACACACACAATATTGTGATGTATATGTATAATATTGCATATATCACACACATACTATTATATATACTACATACATATACTATAATATTGTAAGTCATACACTTGATATATGCATATCGTCCTGATCTATATCTTGCTGCTGGACTCAGATGGTTCCAGAGGAGAAAGTGAGATTGGTGACTTTGAGCAGCCCTCAATTCCCTTCCAATTCATTTGCATGTCATGGCATTACCTCCTTGATGTTATGGTTGTCTTAGAGAACAAAGGACAAACAAAACAACAACATATTATATGCCTGTGATAGATTATATATATATATGCATATATTATATGCATGTATGTATATATATAAATACATATATACACACATACACAAACATATATACGCACACATACACACACATTTGTTGATCCTTAAAATAACTCTATGAGGTAGATGCTATTATATATGAGGTATAGGAGGAAATCGTGACTGAGATAGGTAAAATAACTTGTGCAGGGTCACCCAGCAATAAGTATCTGCGTCAGTATTTGAACTGAGGTCTTCTTTTCCCCCAGTTCAGCCCTCTGTGCTCTGTGTCTGCCTGGCTGCCTCATGCTAATTCTATATTCCCTAACAGGTTTATGCTTACAGAAGAAGTAGAAATGACATTAGAGGGAGCAAAGAGAGGAAACCAGTTTCTGCAAGAGGCCTTTCCTGGGCCCCTTAATGCCAGGGGCTTCCCTCTGAGATCGCCTTCAATCTACCTGTATGTGTATGTTCATAGTTGGTTCCATGTTTTCTCTGTCATTAGATGAAGGCAGGGACTATTTCTGCCTTCCTTTTCATCCCCAGCACTTAGCATAGTTCTTGGCACAGAAGAAAAGGTGCTTAATAAAATACCTGCTGACTTGACTTGTGCCACTTAGTTGCCTCATTGGCATCTCACAGTCTCTTTGTTGGGAGGGGCCTCAGGAGTCACCTAGACCAACCTGTACTTGGACACAAATCCTATGACATTACTATATGCACAATGCTTGGTGAATGGCAAGCACTTAACACTCATTCATTCATTCATATTCATTCATCTCTCTGTGACAAAGGTTTATCCAGCTTCTGCTTGAAGACCTCCTGCAGAACTTACTGCCTCTGAATGCAGCTTCTACCACTATTGGATAGATCTAATTGGTATACAGTTTTTCTTCCATGAAAGCTAAGTTTTTCTTCCCACAACTTTCACCTGTTGTACTTCAGGGCTAAGCAGAGCAAGTCTTCTGTGGGACAACCCTCCCAATGCTTGCAGACCATTCCCATGTCTTCTCTGGCCTGAACAGCTCCTGTTCCTTCATCCAGCCTTAATGGAGTCTGGTAACCATACTCCTCACCATCCTGGTCACTCTACATTGTTAACGTTCTCCCTAAATATGGTGCCCAAAGCTGAGCATAATACTTGACATGTGCTCTGAAAACAGATGGTTGGGAACTAAATATCATAGGATTCACGGGATTTTAGGATGGAAGAGATCCTCTCATTTTGCAGATAAGGAAACTGAGTCTTGGAGTGGCACATTGGCTCACCTAAAGATACACAATAGTGGTATCATCATCATCATCATCATCATCATCATCATTTTGGTGAGGCAACTGGGGGTAAGGGACTTGCCCAGAGTCACACAGCTAGTATTATGTGACTGAGGTCACGTTTGAACTCAGGTCCTCCTGACTCCAGGGTTGGTGCTTTATCCACTGCGCCACCTAGCTGCCCTGAGCAGGATCATTATTATGGGATCACTGTCTTGGTTTATCATTACTGTCGATAGAAGAAGGGGGAAGGCAGCATGCATTTACTAAGCACCTACCATAAGCCAGGCTCTGTGTGATAAATACTTTATAAATATTATCTCATTTGATAAGTATAATACCATGGAACAATTTTAATTTGTAGGAGCTGAAGGTAGCAATAACCCCAAAGGATTTTTGATTTGATAATTTAAAATAATAACAATAATTGCCACTTGCAGCATGTCATTGTTTGCAACAAATCTCTAACACCCTTGCTCTTCCCTACCCTGCTGTGATGCAGATAGGCATTACCCCCATTAGAAAACCAAGACTGAGAAAGGTTAGATGACGTGACTCACCCAGATTTACATGCCTCATGACAGAACCCAGATTCAAACCCAGGGCTTCTTGAGTAAATCCAGTGTTCTTTCCACTGTATTGAGCTCCTTCAAAAATATGAAGAATAAGAAAAGGATGGGCAAGAACCCCTCTAAGGTCTGTGCAAGATGTGAACAAGACACGTGGCATTTTGGGGGCTTTTGTAAGGGGTTTCTGCTTTTCATTACTCTCTCTCTCCACCCCTCTCTCCTCCTTCATTCCCCTAGTCCTCTATGTGCATATTTCTTTTTCTCTGCCTTGTATTAGGGCAGTTGGAGGCTCCCTTCTTCCACACAGGTCCCTTAGTACAATTTAGTTAGGGAATCTTCAAGTCAAATCAACAGCGCTGGGATCTGCTGCTGGCTGTTGATTAGCAGTGGACTCTAAGGAGGAGAAATGTCTTCCAAAGCTCTCTTACTGTTTATTCCCTGCTGGTGAGGTCACTGGCTGGGGGTCAGCAGTTGGAGAGTCCATTAAACACTGATTGTGGACTCAGTTCCAGTACCACAATCTTCCTTTTCCTAGTTGCCTCCATTCATAAACTTTAAAGCTGAAAAATGGTTAAAAAAATCAGTCAAATAATTTTGTTGTTGTTATTATTTCAGGGGTGGGGAACCTGTGGCCTTCTTGGTCCTTGGGTACAGCTTTTTGAATGAGTCCAAGTTTTACAGAACAAATCCTTTTATTAAGGGGAATTTGTTCTGTGAAGTTTGGATTCAAAGGGCTGCACTTGATGTATAAACTCTGGTTTATACCATTTCTGTGGCTGGTGACTTCCCTGGGACTGCATCATATTTCAACTTTGGACCTCTTCTTATACACTCATGAAATGCTTAAGAATGAATTATTGAATGAGTCTTATGACCTATAAACTATTCTGTCACTAATTAGAAGGAAATAACTAGTCTTGGTGGGATGGGGAGAGTATGTGAGTGGGAAGCACTTTGACATTTGGTAGCAAATGTCATAACATTCTTTAAATAGGAGCAACTTTTTTGAACCCACAATACTTTTGTCATGGAGTTAATCTGGTAAAAGATGGAGTCAGTCAACAAGCATTTATTAAGTGCCTACTATGTACCAAAGATTGTGCTAAGTGCCAGGGATAAAAAGAAAGGCAAAGGACAGGCCCTGCTCATAAGAAATTTACTATTTAATGGGGGGAGCAACATGCTGACAGTTATATACAGACAAGATATATATGGGATAAACTGGAACTAATCAACAGAGAGAAAGTACTAGAATTAAGTTGAGGGGGGAGGATCAAGAAAGGGGCAGCTAGGTGGCACAGTAGATAGAGCACTGGGCCTGAAGTTGGGAAAACCTGAGTTTAAATCTGGCCTTGGACATTCATTAGCTATGTGACCCTGGGCAAGTCACTTAACCCTGTTTGCCTCAGTTTCCTCATTTGTAAAAGGAGCTGGAGAAGGGAATGGCAAACAGTTCCAGTATCTTTGCCAAGAAAACTCCAAAGGTGTCATGAAGATACAACTGACAAATAACTAAACAATCAAGAAAGCTTTCTATAGAAGGTGGGATTTTAGCTGGGACTTTTCACCTGTAAACTAATTCAGCATAGTTCCCTGGAAGATGCACTGGACTGGGAGCCAGAGACCCTGGGTTAAATCCAGGATCTGTTACTTTCCTGTGTGACCTTGGGCAAGTCACTTAACTTCTTGGGCCCTTATTTTCAATCTATAAAATGAAAGGGTTTCAGACTGATGACCTGTCTGAAATTCCATGTCCTAAATTACTTAGGTCTTTCCTTGCAAGTTCTCATGTTTCAGCAGAGCATGGAACACTGATTCATCTTGCAAAGAGAAGGAACATGCTACATCTCTTTTTTGAGTGTGAGGTGATGACATTCTGTGTCACTGAAGTGAAAACGGAGATGTACTCTTGAGGAAGAATGCTTCATTGGTACAAATATTTGCTTTTTTGGCAGTTCTAATGGGCAGATGGGATACATATTAGCGCTAGTATAAGAGCCTTGGATTAGAATTGGGAAGTATTTAACAAAAAAAAAATAAAAATACAATAGAACACTTATCATAGAATAATCAATAAATAAATAGACTAATTTAATTAAAAAAATTTCTTGTCTATTTTATTCCCGCCCCCAATTACATGTAAATACAATTTTTAATATTAGTTTTTAAAATTTTGAATTCTAAATTCTCTTCCTCTCTCGTTTATCCCCTTGTTAAGAAGGCAAGCAATTTAATATAGGTTACACAGAACATATATAATGACATGTGACTTTCTATGTCCATATGAGGCCCACAGGGATCCTCATGTATGGTTTAGTAGCAGCCCCTTTTCTAGTTGCTTGACACCAGTAATCTAGTCCATTCTCCTATATTTGGGCAGGGACAAGAACTGGATTGATAGATTCATTGAGATTTCCTTGAAAGTGGTAATTAGGATATAACCAATTTTAAAAAGTATGCATTTATTAAGTACTTAGTATGTCCTGGGCACTGTACGACGTACTGGGCTAATTATGTAACCATTCACTCTACAAGTCACTGTACTAATTCTACCACCTAAATATGGAAGCTCAAAGTATAATGGGGAAAGTCCTATATTTAAGAGTAAGACCACCTAGGTCTGTCTTGTCTGTCTGACTGTCTAAATGTCTTTGTATTTGTTGATATTTGTACACATAACACTCCCCATCCCACTAAGATGTAAGTTCCTTGACGATAGGGCCTATTTTGTGTTACAGTGTTTAGTTCAGTGCCTTATGCAGAGTAGACCCTTAATGTTTGTGGAATTGGACCAGAGGATCCCTAAAGTCCCTTCTTGGTCTAATCTTCTGTGATTTGGCAACCTGACCTCTGTGTGGTTGTAGTGGAAAAATGGTAGATTTAGAATCCAAGGACATGGGTACAGATCTGCCTCTGCCATCAAACTACTTATAAAACCATGGGCAAGTTGCTTAATTTCTCTGGGCCTCAGCATCCTCATTTGTAAAATAGGGTCCCTTCCTGCTCGAAATCTATGATTCTATCTATCTGTAATCATTATAGATCTCATTGGATATATACATAAAAAACCAAACAAAAAACCCAAAACAAAACACTACTCATTCATTCTTTCCGAGATAGCTTCCATTGCAGCATTCCTTAGATCTCCTCTTTCTTTTTATTTATAAGACTGGAAGGTCATTATTGAATCCCTATATGCAAGCAACAATGATCTTGCCATTTCCTTTGCTTTACTTAGGAAGCATGATGAGCAAGTGGACCCTGAAAGAACTGTGTTCCCACCAGTGTTGCCTTTTTTATGACTCACGATCAGATAATTTTGGGAACAGCACATTAAATAGCTGCAGACCATTGGCTGCTGACGAACACTGGGTGATATTACTGGCACTAGTAGAGTTGATTTTGGATGTGTGATAACACACCTCAAGTCTTGAGGGTATCATTCTCCAGGTCATTTGAAAAGATTCTAAATTTTATGGAGCATTTAAAACATTAACTTCACCTTTTTCTGGGAAAACATGTATATGTGCTAGGCACAGGACCTTTGCATGTGGTATTTGCATGTGGTATTTGTCACCTTTATATGTGTAAGTTTTCAAGTCCAGCATTACAGAGGCTGTTCACACACACACACACACACACACACACACACACACACACCTTCCTTTTATGGAAATTTTTCTTCTAAAAATATTTTTTAAAACTAAATAATTGCTTTGAACCTTGTTGCATTAAATCTTTTATAAGAAGTACTTCGGATTCAGAATGTATAAGTGTGTAAGTGTATGCCTGTCCTTTTCTCAGTATTGTAAGAGCACTTTGATGATCATACTCAGTGAATGATGAATGTTGTCAGCTCAACTTTAAAGATTTGACAGAATGTGTTGGGTCCAGTTTTTTTTTTTTTTTAAGAACAGCTGTAGAACTCTAGGCTTCACTGATTCAAACACAAAGACAAATCTATTTAATGATAACATCAGTCCTTAAAACCCAATGAACAATTCAAAGCTACTCTTCCTCCAATGGTTTCTCAATGCCTTAAGTCACCTACCAAGTTTGACATAAATGTTTAACTCAGCAACTACTAGGCAACAAAATATACTGGTTTAAATTTCACCTCTTTCTGCTTCTGTCATCTTTGAGTAGGGGGTCTACTAGGGATCAATCCAATGCTTGAGTGATGGATTGGCAGCTGTCTGGAGTGAACAGGCAAAATCTTACTTTAACATATTTGATAGGTCATTAAAAACTACTCTCTTATATTCAAAGTTTTGTTTAAACCTACAGTGCTGAGTGACAGGGGCTGCCATGGAAGAAGCACCAATTTGGGTATGGAACGAGAAGGCCTAAGTCCTGACTCAGCCACTTACTGTGTGACCAGAGACAAACTAGTACTTCTCTAAAGGTTGGTATCTTTATCTGCAAAGTATGCTATGTACCTAACAGAACTGTTATAAGTGCTCTTTGGAACAAAACACTGTTCAGATGTGAACAGTTCTGATAAGTAGACAGAAAGCAACATTATTTATACTCCTGGCACTTGGTTTTTCATTTACTTCAGTTAATGACTCCCAGCTTAGAAACTGTATCATTTTCATCACTCTTCTGGCTTTACTAAATTCCTGTGAGGAATTTATTTTATAACAACTTAATGATTTTCTGGCATTTTTCAAATTAGTGAAAACTGGGTAGGGAAATAAGATGTTTTTCATAATCACAAAATTCAAACACACCATTAATTCAACTTTAAATCTAGGCAAAAGGGTAGAACAAACAACAGGTAATAGAAAGCTGCAAATAGCACTCACAACAATTATAAGGGCACCTAAGGTAGTACAGCAGATAGACTGCCAAGCCTGGAGTCAGGAAGATCCATTGTCTTGAGTTCAAATCTGGCTTCAGACATCATTAGCTTGTGACCCTTAAGTGACAAGTCACTTAACCTCGTTTGTCTCTGTTCCCTCATCTGTGAAAGGAGCTGGTGAAGGAAATGGCAAACACTCCAGTATCTTTGCCAAGAAAACCCAAAATGGGGTCATGAAGAGTCAGACATGACTGAAATGACACAATTATGAGTAATATTCAGCATAGATGTCTGCTTTTCTTATACTTTGGATATAATTTCAAAGTTTACAGGTGAAAAAGAGGTAGTACAGATGATATAAAAAAATTTACTAAGTTTTGATAGAATGTTAAATTTTATTTTCAAAATTACTTTAAAACTTCCTTAGATCTGGGAATTTTCAGATCTATTAAAAAAATCACAAATAATTTTTAGGTATGGCTTCATAGTTTCTTCATAGATCCCAGCTTCCAGAAAAAGAACTTCATTAGGTTCATGCATTCAAAAAAAAATGTTCACTCTCCACTTAACATTACTCTTGGCCCCTCATGTTTAATTCTCACCCAAAACGCCAAAAAACTCAGTTGTTATACTCTTGTTTCTGCTGAAGGACCTTCAATTCTTCAGTAATCTATGTCACTGAGGGAATGGCCTTTTCTTAATCTTCATCCTCTGACAATTTCAATGACACTCTCGTGGACATGCTCTGTCCTCTCCAGTTTTTTTGTGATCATGCTCTCTCCTAGCTCCCCCTCTACCTGTTTTAACTACTGTTTGCTTTGCTGGGTTCATTTGAATTCCTTGGGGGAATACCCACTAACCATAAGCATTTCTCAAGGGCTTGTCCTTGGCCCCTCCATTCTTCCTATTTACTCCTTCCCTTGATCTTACCAGCTAATATGGATTCAATAATCATCTCTATGCAGATGATTCTTAGATCTATTTATCTAGGCCAGATCTCTAGTTTCTCATTACCAACTATTGGACATCTTGAACTCAAAAGTTCCACAGACATTCTAAACCCATGTCCAGAAGAATTCATCATTTCCCCTCCAAACCCTTCCCAATCTTTCTTATTACCATCAAAGTATCACCTTCCTCCCTGCCACTCAAGGTCTTGGGGTCATTCTTGCCTCCTTATCTGCACTCAACACACTATATCTGATCTGTTTTCATCACGTTGTTTTAATCAAAATATATCTCTCATACACATCTCTTCTTCTCTGACACTGCTACCATGAGACGTATAGACCCCTATGCCCTCACATCTAGATTATCACAATAGAGTTCTGATTGGCCTCCCTGCCACTCCAGTCCACCGTCCATTTAGCTGTCAAAATGATCTGCCTAAAATGCAAGTCTGAGCACAGCACTACCCTACTCAATCCCAGTGGCTCCCTCTTACTTTCAAGATAAAATTTCAAATCCTGTTTGGCTTTTGAAGCCCTTTTTAGTGTTTCTCAACATACTGTACAATACAGAGACACTGGTCTTGCTGTTCCTCATACCTTCCAGTTCTGTGCTTTTTCATTTGCTGTGTCCCCCATGCCTGGAATGCTTTTCCTTCTTGCCTCTGCCTTCTTTTTTCTTCAAGACAGCTCAAATCCTACCTTCCGCATGAGGCCTCTCTCAGCCTCCTGCACTTGAAGTGCCTTCCCTCCCATTTACTCTGTACAGTTCTCCCTGCCACTTTGTGACTTTCCCCATCATGGTTTTGATATATTGCAGGTCAGCATAAGAAATGAAATGCTTCCATCAGTGTTTTGTGCTCAAGGTTAGAAAATATCTTGCCAGCAAGGGATTATCCTTTAAGGTGTTATTGCTTCTGGACAATGCCCCTGGCCACCCAGAACCCCATGAATTCCACGCTGTGGAATTGTCTCCGTGTCACCCAACACGTCTCATTCAGCCTCTTGATCAGGGGGTAATATGGACATTTAAGGCACACTATACACACTACTCCATGGTTATTAAAAAAAGAAAAGTCTTGTTATACATGCAGTGTGTGTTCAGTATTATTCTCCTCAAATTAGTTTCACTTAAAAAAATTACATATTTCTTTATTCTTTTTCATATAGTATTTTTACTTAACATTGACCTGCATATAGCCTATGACTAAGTATTTAACCCAATTTTTACAATAAGGAATTGTAAACACCCCATTAAAGAAAAATAAAAAATTCAGACTTCTCCAGTATGAAGGGAGAGCCAAAAAATTTTACAAGGTTTTTCCAGATCGTGGGGATTCATGTCCCTACTCCCCATGATGGGGAAGGGATAACCGTACATCCCTCGTAATGGCACAGTTGTTAGTATGCAGTCTCCCCTATTAAGAATGTGAGGTCCTTGGGGCAGGGACTATCTTTTTGCCTTTCTTTTTTTATCACCAGCTCTTAGCAAAGTGCCTGATGCATACATAGTAAGTGCTTAATTAAATGCTAGTTAACCACCTTGTCTGGTGCTATGAGAACAACTCCAAGTTTGGAGTGAGAAGACTTGGCTTCCCCTTTGGCCTCTGTAAAGTGAAGGGGTTAGCCTAGATCTTAAATCTTTTTTATGTCATGGACTCCTTTACTTGTCTGGAGGAACCTAGGAACCTTTTCAATGTTGTCAAATGCATAAAATACATGGCATTACAAAGGAAACATATTATAGAGAAATAGAGTTAGCAAAATATTTGAATAGCAGCTTAAGAATCTTTGGCCTAGATAATTTCTAAGGTCCCTTCCATGAGCTTGGATTGTATATGAAGTTCTCCAACATAGTGGCAAGATTATTTGACAGTCAAATTTGGTGTTTTTCATAAAACCTTGTTCAGTTCTGTGATTCAGGTATTTAATGACAAAAGCCATGATTTAGCACCTAACAGAATCTGGGTGCTTGATACACATTTATGATGCTGATAAATCAAAATACTAGAATAAGTGCTATCACTATTTGAGGTAATTAGAATGCTTTGGGGATTAACTACTGTTGGTTAAGTCAAAACTCATTTTTGTTAAAAATCTTCCTAAAATGTATTAGCATAATGGACATAATGGAATCTATGTTCTTTCTAGTACTGATGCAGAAGAACTGGACAAATCTATACTGAATAAGTTACGCTTAATTAGAAAATGCTTTTTTCTTTTAAAAACAAGAAACAAAAAACCTAGACTCCCACCAATATAAGCTTGAAAAATTCTGATTAAATGAAAGTTTAAGTTAATCAAGGTTTTGCTGTATTTGCAGAGATGTCAGGGAAAGGTGGGTGAAACAGACTCAAGGGCAAAAAATAAAACTGTAGATTTCTCCAACTGTAGCACAATTCAAGTTTATTCCATTTGTTCTTGCAACACAAAACTTAAACACAGTATTATTTAGCATTCTGATGTTCATGAACTAGGATAATATGAGAAACCTAACCGTGTCAAAAGAATTACATTGTGGAAAAATGAACTCAAGATATATCAAAATGCACAAAAGCACTAGTTTTTTTTTCCATTACTGCTTAGAAAGATATGATTGTTCCTCCATTTACAAAATAGAATTAGGACAGCTTTATTTATTTATTTTGCATGCAAAACACTGCAATTGCTTATGTGGGAGTACACTCTCACCAGCTTCTTCTAATAGACACTCATGCGGACAATATTGCATGGGAGAAGGTAGCAGCTCAATTTAAGTTTCAAATGTAACTTAACAAAGTAGAGGGTGCAGAGGATGTAAAACTCAGTAAATATTCATAGGTCTTTAACCATGGTTTGGGTGAAAACAGTAAGGAATGAGTGGCCTACTTGTCAGCAGCTTCCACAAATTATATCTACCTGTCCTTTGTACACAACTAGAATTTAGGAAAGCGTGCTATGCATAGAAAAAACATATGGGTGTGTAAAGGAAAAGAGGGACTGTCTATTTCCAAGTTCATAGCAATTTGTCTAAGTGTGGTGGTGGTAATTTGACCCTTCACTGATGTGCTGGTGTAAGGTAAAGGTAAGCCACCTGTAAGTATTTACTTGAGACCAGAAGAGGAAATGAAAGAATAGAAAACCAAAGCAAAAGAAAATGCAAGATACCTTTCTGAGATGCTTAATTGTACTTCAAGAGGACAAAAATGTTAATTTGACCTTTCACTGATGCATGTAGTGCAAAAAAAAAAAAAAAAAGACAGTTTTAGCTTTTTTTTACCCAAAAATATTAATGTTAAGTTGTTGTCAATTTCTCTGCTAAAACTGTCCAGAGATACATTATAAATAATGAAGTTAGTTAAAAAATAAAAGAGAAAAAAATAAGAGAGAAACCCCAAACCATCTTGGTCAGTATTGTTTATCCTACGTTACTTTGTTGTCTTAGCAAAGGAGCTCTTTCTTCCCAATTATGGCGCCTGCTTACAAGATGGTAAAGAGAAAGGTGGAAAGGCAAAATTGCCTTTACTGCATTACAAGAAACAGGACAATTTGTACAAAGCATCAACTAGTTTTATATACCACAATGACTCAGGAAAGCAGAAGGCCTGGGAAAGAGTACAGTATACATTCTGCAATAATCAACTACAATGAAACACTTTGAAAGGTAAGGGAGAAACTGTGTAAAGGGTAAGTTCTAAGCCTTTAAATAGCATTATGCCAACAGGGGGAGAAAAAAAAACGAACCAAAACCCACACACACTGCACTACTTTAATGGAACTAAAATGGACAGATGCCCAACATTTTAATAGAGGTGTATTCATTTTAGTTCAGTGATGTAGGCCAGCCCTGATTAATAAGTTTTTATTGAATATAAAAATGCTGTATTAAGACAGCAGAAGTATCCAAATATACTTGTCATTTTTAACAATTATTCAGTGATTGGCTTCTCAGAATAAGGGAAATCATGGGGTTGGACTGGTTGTGGAAGTGGGAGGTGGGAGAGGAGTCACTCAAAGAGGAAAGAATAAAAAACCCACTATATGTAACCAATCAACAACTATTTAATATGATTTGGTACTGGCCAGGCTGCTGTTCTTAGTAATAATTTAACTCTCTGGAAGGATGCTGCACTATGTATAAAAATCTTCATTAAATTGTTCCCATTCCACAATCTGAATGCAAGGCCTTTTAAAAAATCTGAAGTACATTCAAAATTGTGTAACTTGGTTAAAAAAAAATCCAACATTTATTAGTAAACTAAAACTTATCTGGATGTTTCTGTTTAGTGCATACTCCTGATTTTTGTCATTATTTAAATGCGAGATATTAAAATTAGGTATTCACATTTTATTTTGCCATAATGCTCAGGAAACAAATATTATGTGGTGTGTACAATATTTTTTTTCAAGTTATAAAAACACTGTAATTGGATACTTATTCTAAATGTACAGAATCATTTTTAAAGTGTATCATACTCTATGTAATACATGATTTTAAAACAGGAAGTTATAATATATTATCCAGGTGGGTTGCCATACATCCAGCAGAAATTTTGAGATATTTGGTAACAAATTATGTTTGAGGAGACTAGGTCAAATTAAACTTAGCCAGGTGTTAAGCCCCATCCTAGCATGGTACAGTAAGTAATCTCATCCTATAAGAATCAACATCCAATGTTGGGCTGAGGAAACTAGTTCAAGTTATTTTCCTTGATTCTTCAAATAAATTTATTTCAAAGAAAAATTTCAAATAGAAATAAGCAGAAGAAAACCTTTAGTTACTAGGAAACTTGTTTCCTTTTTCTATGATACTAACAAACTTATGGCTATGATTCTACTTTTAAATCCCCGCTCACTGCTAGAAGAGTTTGAAAGTGTTTCATACATAATACAAATTCTCAAACTAGAGGAGAAAATGAATATATTGGAATGCTATTTCTTCTTCAGATCCCCCAAGATTTTATAAATAAGACTGGTCAGTTTTACTTAAGGACACATGAAACCCACATGGAAAGAGAGGAGAAATTCAAAGTCCAGTCATCCAGCTACTTAAGGGGTATGCCCCTCCTTATCTGAATTGAGCCTCTGTTTAAATCAAAGTTACTGAGGAAAGATTTGGTCACCAACCATAGGCAACACTCTTAACCAGGCCAGGAAATCCCCATTGCAGTGCAATCTTAAGGCAGAGGGCTATAGCTAATTGCTTATCTCAGCACCCTAAGTTTACAACATAGTAGCCATCACTGCTTCCACAGTTAGGGCTACAAAGTATACAGAAGTAGGCCTTTATATAATCAGACCTTTCAACACAATCTAATTAATAAAACTAGGTAGGGAGCTGCACAGGTTGAATGTTAAACAGTATATTTTGTTTTCGCCCTTCAGGGCATGAGTTGAATTTTATTAGAAACATGAGAGAGTGACATGATCAGGAATTCCAATAAAGTTCTGATCACATGGATTTACCCTCTCTAAAAATAGTTTTTCTGGTAGTCTGATTTATTATGAATTTCTCTCTCCCCTCACCTCTCTTAAAGTATGTAGCTGAAGAAGCTGGCAGACAGAGAGTGACAGACAGACAGGCAGCAGTGTGAGGCCACGGGAGAGGCATTCTTCCATATTTATCAGTCCATCCAGCCATCACTGAAGAAGAGCTTTGATCGCCTGGTTGTCAGTGGCTTCAAAAGCAGTTAGTCCATCTGGGCCTTTCACAGTTTTATCAGCACCCTGAAGAGAGAAAGAGAGTGAAAGAGAGTGAAGAATTGTTATCACTAAATGCTTGCTTCTGGTGGAAAGGTGAGGCTGTTACAACAAGATTACTTAGTTTAGGTGAATGTTTTAATTGAGAATTAAAAATTCCTTAACTATCTCCATTCTAATTTCCTCATCTACAAAATGAGGGAGTTGGACAAGATGACTTCTGAGGTACCTTTCAGGTCAAAATATATGATTCTCAGTAAGATACTATAGTTCTGTAGGATAATTCTTAAAACAAATTATCATAATACAAAGGAGTCTAGGAACTAAAACAGGTTGGGAGAAGGTCATGGATTAGATGGGAGAGAATGATTTTCTTATCAGCCAAGTATTTTGACAACATAGGATACATAGCAAACTAGCACTCAGGGCAAAGATGTTGGCTACAAATAGTTTTCTTTTACTGGACTATTGTGTATACAGTGCGTTATATTCTATACACAATCTCTTCACAAAGCATCTGTAATTAACAGGAGAAAGGAAATACAATTTGCTTTTACAAGGGAATAAAGTTATGAGAAGAATCAGTTATTTATAGCTTTCTCTTTTTTAAGACTGGAAAGTGATACTGCATAGAACACAGTGAACACACATTAAATCTACAGTGAGGATATAAAACTAGATGAATTTCCTAAGAATGTATGATATTGCTCACTTGATAAAAAATATAGGCTTAAAATAATGTTTTGTAGGTTATGGAGAATATTCTCTCCTCCATCCTAGTTCTCTGATGGATTACCACTACTCTAAAAACCTAAGTTAAGGAAAAAAATTTTATGGAAGTACTACCACATGGATAATCTATGTGTAATGGCTGAGATGTCTTTTGAGCTGTGTAGTCTTTGTACTTGGGTGTGCACATGAACACACACATACTGTATTCATCAGCCTATCTCATCTCTATGAAGTCTATTTGTTTAACTTGCCCTCATTCACAGATGACACCTATAACCTCGTAGGCCCTGTGTCAATGTTCTCATCATCTCTGTATGTCCACTCAGCCCAGAGTTCTTGTTCATGGGGCCTCCAACACCAGAAGCTACCCTTGTCCCCCTTCATTTTTCCTGTTTTCCACTTAATCACTGTCACTGGCTCTACTGTGTGTATGCTCTCCTTTATTTACTAAATTCTTTACCTTTTCCCCAAACCTCCCTGCCCTAATTTGGAGGTTTTTAACTTGAAGTCCATGTACCTTTTACAAAATATTTTGATAAGACTGAATTCAATATATGGTAAGTTTTCTTTGAATGTTATCTTATCTATTTAATAGTATTATTCTGATAGGTTTCATCAGACTGCCAAAGGGGGGTTAGGGTTCCATGACAGAAAAAAGGTTAGAACTCATCGCCTAATTGTAACCTATCTCACTGAAGACACTATACTGCTTCCTTCTCTTTCCAGTCCCTTTTATTACCATGCCATCTCACCTCCAGACACCCATTTCCACCTGGAGAGGCAGCATGGTACAACAGAAGCAGTGCTGAATTTGCTATTAGACCTCTATTTTAATCACAGCTTTTACTAGGGTGTTGTCTGGTTTCTCTGGGCTTCAGTTTCAGATCTCTGAAATGAGGCGGTTGGACAAGAAGGTCCCTTCCAACTGTCAAACTGTGATCCTTCTTTGATGACCTTAGCACATGGCTCATAGTCTTCCTTTTGTCATCCCGCAGAGTATCATTGTCTCAATTTAGACTATCTTCTAAACCTGCGGTCTCCAAACCCTTTTGTTTAGTCACCTGTTAGCAAACTATTTTTTTTGAGTATACATTCCTAATATGCATATATTTATTTATAAATTATTTATCTATATGACTGTACCATTAATTATGTACATTATAAAATTACACAAACATGGACATAAAAAATAGATGGGATGAAAAATGAAACATTTGATTCTTGAGAAAAGGGAGCCAAGCCACTTAAGTTCACTGAGTAGTGGTATGACTACTGTCAGACCTGTACTTCAAGTCTCCGCGTAATTGTTAAATTATAATTTCCCCGAGGAGCACCAATCCCAGTGGTGGGGAAGGTTGGGACCATGCAGAGGGTAGAGTGGGGGAATGTTAAGGGATAAGAGTAGGTAAGAATACCATGCAATCTATTTTCTCATCCTTTGGCTGATAACACACTCTATGGGTCAAGCCATACATAGTCCCCTTAGATCTCTACTTCGGAAACCAGTGTTCTAGACTCTCAGAACTCAGTCTTCTAACTTGATACAGTTTTAGAACTGCAAGAGTTCCTAGAGATTAACTAGTCCAACCTCCTCATTTTACAAATGAGGAAAGTGAGGCTCAGGAAGGATAAGTGACTTTTCCAAGAACACAAGAATATTAAGTGGAAGATTTTATATTTAACCTCATGTTGACTCTAAAGCCTTCGATCTTTATCCCAGACCTTTAATTTGGCATTTCTTGTCTTGCCCCAAAACATACTTACCTGCCATCCTCTCCTACTCTACCCCAAAGGCCTATCAAAACTATTCTCACAGAGAATGTTAATCACACAACCTGTCCCACTTTATCAAATTCATTAGCTTTTTCCTTACTACAACTCCTTATCTTATACATTATGGTCAACTACTTCATGCTATCCTCACAAATCACCCTGGATCCTCTGACCTTTATGAGGTCAATTCAATCCATGACCTTGCACTGCCCAACAAGATTCTCTAGCATAGGATCCACAGTATCTCCAGACTTTCCTCTCCTTACATCCCTAATTCATTCTCAATCACTCTCATTCTCTATTCACACATCTCCTCCTAAAAGTGGGATGTAAAGACATGTGGTATTCTCTCACGTATAAATCTAACTTCATTTCAACACAGTATGGCTGCTACATCTATCTACTTATTCTTTATTTCCACCCTCAAGAGAAGAGTTCCCCCAGTTGTTTTAGATGGACCAACAGCACTCCCTGGTGCAGACAAACTTTTTGAGGCAGCATCTCTTCACCTAGGGAATGGCACACACAGATTCCATGGATTTAGAGCTACAAGGGGCCTCAGCGATCATCTAGTCTAATACTCTCATTTTACAGGTAAGGAAATGGGTCCTGGAAGGATAAGTGACTCGTCCACAGTAACATAAGTTGGGAAATGGCTGAGCTGGGATGTGAGACAGTCCCTCTTTTTTTTTTTTTGGCTAGGCAATGGGGTTAAGTGACATGCCCAGGGTCAGACAGCTAGTAAGTGTCTGAGGCCAGATTTAAACTCAGGTCCTCCTGACTCCAGGGCTGGTGCTCTATCCACTGCGTGACCTAGCTGCCCCAAAACAGTCTCTCTTGCTGCCAGAGCCAGTGTACTTTTCTTATTGCTCCCACTCGAGTCTTGTACTCCTTACATGTGCAGTTAATTACACTAGAGAGGAATCTTATATTTAAACAAGAACCCTTCTTCCTTTTTCATTTCTCTTTCCCACCCCTATTTTGTTATAGTTATAAGCCTAAAAATGACTTATCAAGAATCAGTCTAAAAGTAGTGCCAGTGATACATCTGTATTAAGGAAAATCATAGGTTTCGAATAGAATGGAAAATGCTATCCACATCCAAAAAAAGAACTATGGAGTTTGAATGCAGATCGAAGCATAATGGTATTTGCTATTTTTTTTTCTTCTGTTGTGTTTTGTTTCTTCTTTCTGGTGGTTCCTCCTATTGGTTCTAATTCTTACTTACAACATCACTAATGTGAAAATGTTTAATAGGAATGTACATGTATAGCCTGTATCAGATTGCGTGCTGTCTTGGGGAGGGAGAGGGAGAAAAATTTAAAACTCAAAAGCTTATGGAATTGATTGTTGATAATTGATAATTCAAAATAAATTAATTAAAAATAATAAAAAAAGAAATAAATCTAAGTACCACTGCAATCAACCCTTCAAGTAACAGAAAGTAAACAGTTCTCAAATAATGGGGATTTCACAAGTCTCTACCTGCCCTCCCATCCTCTAACTGAATCTGCTTTTCTTTAAGTACCAGCAATCAATATAAATGATTTATTCAAAATGTGTTATTGCTATGTTTTATTGACCAGTACCAGTATGCAAATGTCTCACTTTCTATTTTTAAAATAATAAATGTACATAATGTTTTTCATAATTGAAGAAAACGTTAAATTTCAGATAGGTTAGTGAAAACAATGATGGAATTTCCCCCTCTATCCAAGTTCATGGACCTAAGGATAAGAACCCTCCACCTATAATGAAATCACATCAGGCTTCCAACAACAATGATTATTATGTGATCGGAGCCTAGAAAAAGTATTTGTTATACTGAGATTTCACTGTAGCCAGAAAAACAATACATATACAATATATGAGGAGAGGACATAGTGTTGGCCTATAAAACCTTTTTTCTTTTTAAATTTTATTCATTTTAAAATTAAATATAAAATAAGAAAAGAAAAAAAAAGAATATTTCCATGTACACAGCATAACATGAGAGGATTTAATATAAAACAATAGATTTCCATTTCACAAAATCCTATGTAATAAATCCTACACACTTTTCAAAGCAACCCAGCTTTTCTGTGCTTCCTTCTAGGTTTTCTTTTGTTCTTTGTTGTGTATTTTAAATTTTATTTGATTACCCCCCTCACCTAGAGAAGGTTGCAATTAAGAAGCAAACACACACACACCCCCACATGACACCCCCCCCCCAAACCCCCATATATGTAAGACCATACTATGTAAATGTCTATTTGTCACTTCTTTCTCTGGAGGTGGGTAGCATCTTCCTTCATAGGTCCAAGTCTTTCCATACTTTTCTAAATCAACCAGCCATCATTTCTTATATCACAGCAGGATTCCATCACAATCATATCCTGAGACACTGTCTATGAAGGTCCCCCCCTCCCCCTTGCAATTTTCTGCTTTCCTTCTAATATTGCCAACATTGGTTTTATTTTTACAAGAAAATTTTAATTTAAAATAATCAAATTACCCATTTTACACTTTAGCAATACTCTCGCCTTATAATATAGTTTAAGGTCTGGTACTGCTGAATCTCTTTCCTTTACATTCCCCGCCCCCCTTTCTTTGAAATTCTTGACCTTCTGTTTTTCCAAATGAATTTTATTTTTTCTAAGTAAAATATTTTTAAGTAATTTAATTGGGATGGAATTGAATAAATAGATTAGGTGAAATTGTCTTTTTAAAAAAATACTGGCTTTACTTATCCATGAACAATGAGTATTTCTCCAATTATTTAAATCTGACTTTATTTGTATAAAGCGTGTTTTAAGTTTATGTTCATGTAGTTCCTGTGTCTGTTTTGGCAGGTATACTCTCAGGTGTTTTATACTGTCTAGCTATTTTAAATGGTCTAAAATAATAATGAATAATATTGGTAAACATAGTGTAGTTTTCCTATTTTTCTCTTTTAATTAAATCTATTTTAGCTTTAACTTTGTCTGAGATCATGATTACTATCCCTGCTATTTTTACATAATATATACTACTCCAGCCCTTCATTTTATCTCTGTATCTCTCCTTTTATAGTTTACTGAAAATGACATTGTTGAATTCGGATTCTTAATCCTTTCTGCTATATTTCCATTTTATGGGTAAATCCATTCCATTCACATTCTAAATTATAATTACTTATTATATATTTTCCTCCATCCTATTTCTCCTCACTATCCTTATCCTATTTACCCTATCCCTCCTCTTCTAATTTACTTCTACTCCCTACCTTGCCCTCCTATTCCTTAATTTACCCACTCCTTAAAGAGTCCCTTCTGTATCCTCTCCTTCCACCCTCAACCTTAATCTACCTGTCATTTTAAGAGTTTTCCCCCCTCATCTCTTCCCTCTCCCAATTCTTAATCTATACACCCCTCTAAAAGTCCCTCCCTATCCTATCCTCTCAGCCTCTTATTTCTTTCTAAATTGAGAAGATTTTTATACCCTTCTAGATGTATATGTTGTTCTCTCCTTAACCCATTTCTGACGAGAGTATGATTCCAGAACTACCAGCCCTCCCCTCCCATTTGCTTCTTCTGTATCAATTCTTTCTTTCATGCCTCATTTGTATGAGATAATTATTACTTTTTATCTCTCCCTAAGCAGTTTTATTTTTTAGAAATCGTCTTATCATACACAGCTTAGCCCAAGCCCTTCTTTCAAACTACTCAAATAATGATGACAGTCATAAAGTCTGATAACATTTTCCCATATAAGAAGTAAACAGTTTGACCTTATTGAGTCCTTCATAATTGGTCTTTAATATTTACCATATATTTCTCCTGGATCTTATATGTTGAATTTTATATTAAGTTCTGCTCTTTTTGTTACAAATACCTGAGTCTTTCAATTTGTTAAATGTCCATTTTTTTTTTCCACTTAGGATTATACTTAACTTTGCTGGGTAAGTTACCCTTAGTCATAACCCCAGCTTTTTCGCTCTATGAAATACAGTGTTCCAAGAGCTACATCCTTCAACATAGAAGCTGCTAGGTCTTGTGTAATCCTGATTGCAGTTCTGTGATATTTAAATTGTTTTCTTTTGTTTTGTTGCTTGCAATATTTTCTCCTTAGCCTGGGAAGTTTGAAACTTGGCTATGATATTCCAGTGGGTTTTCCTTCTGGGACCTCTTTTAGGTGGCGATCAGGGGGTGTGGGGTGTGTGTGTGTGTGTGTGTGTGTGTGTGTGTGTGTGTGTGTGTGTGTGTGTGTGTGTGTGTGTGTGTGTGTTTTTGTATTTCTGCTTTACTTCCCTATTCCAGAGCTTTGGGACAATTTTCCTTAATAACTTCTTGTAATAAAGATTTGTTTTTGATCGTAACTTTCAGGTAGTCCAACTATTCTTATATTGTCTCTCCTTGATCTGTTCTCAAGATCAGCTGTTTTTCTGATGAGATATTTCATATTCTCTTCTATTTTTTTCATTCTTTTGGTTTTGTTTTATTATTTCTTGGTGTCTTATAACATCATTAGCTTCCCTTTGCCCAATTCTAGTTTTCAAAGAATTATTGTCTTCCTTAAGTTGTTAATTCTCTATTTCCAGTTGGCTGACTTTTTACTCTAATTTTCTTGGATTGTTCTTATTTTTTAAACTTTTTTTAAAATTAAAATTTCTTAAATTTTAAAATTAAAATAATTTCTTAAAATTTTAAAATTAAAATTATTTTAAAAAAATTTTAAAATTTTTTCCTAATTTTTCATTGCTTTCTTTTATTTGATTTTTAAAGTCCTTTTTAAGTTCTTCCAAGAACTCTTTTTGGACTTGTGACCATTTGATGTTTCTCATTGAAAAAGGAATGGCTTTTTTTTTAGCTCCACTATCTTCTTCCTCTGAATATAAACCCAGATCTCTATCCTCATAGTATTTATCTATGGTTGTGTTCTTTCTCTTTTGCTTAACTCACTATTATTTTTATTTTTAGTAGCTTATTATTATAATCAAGTTCTAGTCCTGAGGTGTGGGGAACGATGCCCCAAGCCTCAGGTCCTTCTAACTGTTATTTTCTGAACTCTGTCCCCAGGGCCCAACCTTGGGCACTCAGTTCCACCTCTAAGCCATGGCTAGGGCCCTCCCAGCCTTGCTGTCTCACAAATGCTCCTGCTCCCAGTGGTCCCTCTAGTGGCTGCAAACCAACTGTCCTCTCTGCCCTGGAACTGAAACCCGGGACTCCGCTCTCCCACAAGTGCCCATTTCCAGTGGGGTCCCCGTCCCTTTGCTACCTCATTCAGTAGGTGTGTACGAGCTCTTTGACCCCTGCAGATGCAGCCAGGCACCACGTGTGGCCAGCACAGCTGTGCTTGGTGTCCCACGACAGTGGAAGGTCCTTCAATCTTCCCCTACTCAGCTGCCTGACCCCAACACTGTCCCTGAGGTGAAATTTCAGTTCCCAAGGCTGAGGCTGCCAACCCAGCTGCTCCCAGGGCTTGTTGTTTGTTGATTCAGCAGAGTCAGCCTGGAGGTGTTTGCACTTCACTCAGGCCACTCCTCCACCCCTGGAGGTCTGGTCTTTCCGGGAGTCTTTTCAGGCTGTCTTAGGAGGACAACTGCTCTACTTTTATTTCTGCTGTTCTACCTTCACTCTGAGGTGATATTCTGGTTTGTTTGTGTGTGTGTGTGTGTATGTGTGTGTGTGTAGGAAATCTGGGGACTCCAGAGTTTTCTGACCTACTCCGTTATCTCCTTTTTTTGTTTTTAAGAAATTCTTCCATTGGAAAGAGTGCTACTTTGGCTGCTCTGACCAGCTGAACCTCAGCATTTCCTATTCTTCATATACATGGCAAAGTTTCTGTCAAATAATTTGGTGAAGATGACAGGAGTTATCAAGGTAAAGATCAAGTTGAGGGAATCACAACAGATTTAAAAAATGAAGAACCTACTTTACTCATCACTTAATCTATAAGTTTAATAATGGTTGGATGTATGTTTCCAGGTACCATAGTGGGTAGAAACATAAAATCACTATCTTTGCTCTAAGGGAACCAAAAATCTAGTTGGGAAAGTAAGATGCATATGTAAGAGACTACTAGAAAACAATTAAACTTAGTGGTTTAGACAAGTCCTTTACTGACTTCTTGATGTTGGAAAAAAGCACCCTTAACATCTCATTCCCCCAAACAGAAAGATTTAGAAGAGACCAAGGAGTCAAGAGATTAGTTGTTTTGAAAACTGTTTTGATATATCGTGCCCAATATGTGTTAATAATAATCATTCTGTGTTTGAGCTATTTAAAAATCAAAGTAGTAAACTAATTACATGATGAACAATATAAATGAGACAGATTAAGTGTTAAGATGTGGGTGTCAGGAAATATTTTTGATATTATAAAGATTAAAGGATTCTATGGGAAGGAAAAGTATTTATCTGAAATAAAGCAGGTATGTGCTGGAAAATTTTGTTAGCCTTGCATGAAAGGAAGATTTATAACCAATTAAGAATTATTACCATAACACATAATCAAGTATTCGAAACTCTTAACACAACAATCTAACATAAAATGGAACACTTCCTTTCACTCTAGTCCTTTTCAGTTTAAAAAAATATTTCTATCAAAGATGACAGATACTACTTATAATTTCTGAATGAAACCAGTAGCCCAGGCAAAAACTGCGGTTTCCTGAGGGAACAGTAACTGTTAGATCAAATAGCTGCTCAGACAAACTTGTAGAAAAGAAATACAAAAGCAAAATATTAAAGGACAAGGATACATTAAGGATAAAAAGCTAAAGCCTTCAGGAGACGAATAGCCTGGTCTCATTTTCCCCAAAGTTTTAGGCAATGTGAAAAGAAATTCTTTGAAAAATTGAAACTTGCAATGTTTCCTCCTTTAAATTAGGAAATGTGAAAAAACTTACCTGTGGTAGTCTTTTGGTATAAAAAGAGTGTTAATTCAAGAATAGGCTTCACATGCCTTATGCTCTTGCCACACTGGACCACCTGTTATTTCCTTACTATAGCTTTAAAAAATCCTGACCATAACTTAAGCTTCTTCCACCTGGAATGCTCTACCCTCAGTTTCCACTAGTTGAAGTCTGACCCATCTTTCAAGTCTGCTACCAACTCCAAGAAGCCTTTTGGATTCCTATAAAGCAGACATGATCTCTGAGTTACTATAGCACTTTGGACCTTTGTTGTGGTACTTATACTGTATTATAATTATTTATACATGTCATCTCCCTTACTAGATTCCATTCTATAGAGGCCAGCAATTTTTAGTCATTTGTGTACTCCCTATAATACCTACCACACGACTTTGAAGGCTTGAATACTTCAAAGTTCTATGATTTTGTCAGTATAAATGGGTAATGCCCTCAACTGAAACAGATTATAACTTCTCTACAATTTAAGAGACAATCTTTGCAGAGTTGTTGTGGCATAATACTTCATCATCTCAGAGCCAATCTCATGGTAAAACTTTTCAGAACTTAACTTGGTTGGTCCTCAGACAAGATATATACAGTTTCCACTATACTAGAAGTCTTGATCTGCTGACATAGAAATGATCCTGACTTTTCAAGCTATGTCACAATAAAACATCAAAGTAGGACTTGAATAGAATAGGTACCTATTAGAATACAGTTTCTGTCACTTTTTTCAGCAATACCCAAGTAGCCAACTATTGGCATTCTATAAGTTCATTTAACTTAACAGAAGTTAAGTCAAAACTGTATTGGAACTAACTGGGTTTCTTTATCTGTAAAACTAGTGGAATGATTTCTAAGATTCTTTTCTGCTTTATTCTCTAACATCATAAATGAAATTTCCCAACATATGACAAGACAAACCTATGGCTACCTGTAACAGTCAAATCCCTGCATTGGTCATGTCCAAAAAAAAATATGTCTTCCCTTGCACCCTGAGTCAATCACCTCTCTGCCAGGAGGTGAGAATCACACTTCAACATAATTTCCTCATGGTCCTCTGGAATCATGGTTAACACTTTTGTTGATCAGAGTTCTAGGGAGGCATCTGTATCAATGAGTTCTGTTGGTTTTATTTTCTTCTCTAAAAAAACACTATTTGTAATATGGGATGGCTCTTGGGTGAGGAAAGGGATACATGGGACACTATGGTGATGCAATAAACAGAAAATATCAATAAAAAACAAAAGAAACTGCTCTGCTACCATACTGCATTGGTCAGTAGCTTGCTACTGACATCGTACATATCACTAAAGACAAAGGCCTTTTATGAGAGTATAAGTTTCTTCAGAGAAGGCTGTTCTAAGAGTTCGTGCAGTATAGTGAAAAGAACACCAATATCAGTGGAAGCAAAATGAACTTAATAAAACATACCTGTGAGATTTGTGGGATAACCTAATCTTATACTATGAAACCTGACTTGATATCTATGATTCTTCAAAACAGTAAATTTACCTACTGTTTTTATATCACTCAAATGTTCTATTTTAAAAAGTCTGTAAGGCCAAGATGGGTTTTATGAATATTTTACATAATACTGCACTCTGCTTATCATGACATAGACAGGTAGTATAAGACACTAAATGAAGTCAGGGGAATCTAACTTGTCTCCACTGCTATTAACTAATTAGGCAAATCACTTACATTTTTCTGGGACTTAGTTTTCCCATTTGTGAAATGACTGAGTTGTATTAGATGATGTAATTTAAAATTTTAACTCTAAAATTCTACATTTCAATCACATAAAACTGTGTCCTAGCAATGTTTTCTTTTTAACCTGAATAAAATCATTAGATGAGTTATACTTGTTCTTCCACATCTTCAAAGTAAGCAAAGAAACAAGACAAGTATTGTCCTTTTACTACGAGGATACTATTTACTACGAGGATACTCCCAACTTGATTGGGAGTTGCCTTAATATGCAGTTGAATGTGTCAACTATTGCTAAAAGTAGCAGTTTATCATTAATTAGTTACACAAAGTGAACTCTCCATACTTTCAGCCAGTATTCTCCATTACTTGGTCAAACCTAAATAATCCTCACTAAACATGTATTTCATTAAACGTTTTTGGTATCTATTTTCGAGCCAAATCATTCTGGTGGGCCAACCAGGACATAAGTATTAAGGTAAGATATCCTGATAAGTGTACATTTAGTTCTTTCATGGACCTGCCCTAACATTTTTTTTTTCAGGCTAAAATAACATATTTCAAATAGCATAGTATAGAATTCAGGGTCTTAACCTACAAAAATCTTGCTTGAGATATCAGATATGAGATAGTTTTGGTTTCTGATATGACTGGCTTTTTAACTTTCTGTAGTATACAGCAATAAGTTAATAGTAAATTAAGGAAAAAAATCCATGTTTTGTATTCATTAAATTAACTGGTATTATGTATTGCCCTTATTGTTTCCATCAGTACAATTGGTTCTTAGTATTTTATTTTTGGTCACTTAAAAGATGAAACTTTCCTTGATTGAACATTACCTATTGAAGGAGTTCTTTCCCTCAAATATTCATCAAACAATTTGTCTGGATCTCTTTTTTGCCCCATCACACTTAGCACTGTCATACTTCTTTGTGTGTATGTCACATGTACTTAGAGAAGACTAAAAACTCCTAGGGTATGCATGGTCTGCAGCTCTTCATTTCTGTACTTGAGCACCTCACACGGCATAGACTTATAGATATATTGGTTTGAATTTAAACACAGCGCCATTAATAATCTTAATTCACATGTTTTTGATTCACAATATGATATGAACTATTTACATGGTCTATATTATAGTTTGTTTAAGGGACTTTACATTATTAAGGTTTACTAAAAACATGCAACATATTAAAAAATGGATAAATGTTAAAGCAAATTTGAGTTTGCTGAATGAAAGCTCATCCTTCTAAACCTTCACATTTTAGTCTTTATACTATAATTTATAACCCCAAATTTAGGATGCTGGAGGCAAACATTTAAAAATTTACAATGTTATAGCTCATGATTTGGATACAGTCAGGCCAGGAAGACAGGTTTATAATTTTATAAAATCTCTTATTCTATGTTGTTGTTGACAGAGAAAATATGATTTATAAGTTACACCCAGTATTACAAAGTGTGCTAATGCTAGGGTAATCATTATTTTATGATATTAAAATTATAGAAATCAGATCAAGATGGGGCTAAATTCTATATAAGATGCATGTTAAAACAAATGAACTTCTGGACCTACAAAAGTCCTGATGTTAATCATTTGATCATTCAAGGGAACTTCATCTATAATTACCACTCCAATCAACAATGTGTTCAAATTACATTGTGCTACGAAATCCAATTACAAAAGCTATTGCTTCATCCAACATTAAATGAAGCACAGGTAGTTTTTAATCAGAATAAAGTTGAGAGCAATGAATTAAGTCATAGTCCTACTGTCCCAAAAGAGGGCTCTTGTTAGATTGTAGCACTCAATAATCAAAACTTTCACTACATGCCAAAAATAGTACAGTAGATAGAGTATCCAGCTAGGAATTGAGAAGACCCAAGTTCAAATTTGGCCTCAGACACTTAATAGCTGTGTGACTCTGGGCAAGTCACTTAACCTCTACCTGGGTTTTATTCAGCTGTAAAATAGGGATAATAGCATCTCTCAAGATTGTTGTGAGGATCAAATAACATAATATTTGTAAAGCACTTAATACAGTACCTGACACATAATAATGTTAAGTGCACACTAGAAAAACCTAAAAAACGATAGGACATACTGAACTTGCTTCACTTCATAACAGTGATAAATGGTTCCCTCACATAGCAAGGTTTTATTATTCTGAACATCATAAATGCCAACACAACCATTTCCATATGCAGAAAACATAAAAGGGGACTGTATATGAACCTGTGAAGCTCTAATGTATACAACTTGCTTTTAAAAGTTATATAATAAATTTAATAAGTGAGTTTCAAAGTTGTCTTGTTTTTATATCTCCCTATTTTTGTTTCCTTTTTCTAATAAAATGCTTCAATGAGATTCTTTTCTTTTTGGAATCTCTATCACTAGCTCCTATTTTTCCCTGACGTTTCTAAACAAACCTCCAAAAATCTTTCTTTGTAACAAATAAAGATAGTCATGTAAAACTAATCTACATCTTGGCTGTGTCTGAAATTCCATGTCTCATTTGGAACATTTAGTCTTTTACCTCTACATCAGAAAGTGCTGCTAAAAAGTATTTTTATACATATGGGCCCTTTCATTATTTGATCTCTTTGGAGTCTATGCTTAGTAATGGTATTGCTGGGTCAAGGGTATGCACTGTTAGTGATGTTTTGGATATAGTTCCAAATTGCTTTCCAGAATGGCTGGACTAATTCACAGCTCCATTAATAGTACATTAATGTGCCTGTTTTCCAAAAGTGGTCCCTCCAACAATGATCATTTTCCTATTTTGTCATCTTTAGATGTGAGGTACATCAGAGTTAATTTGCATTTCTCTTACCATTTGTGATTTGGACCATTTTTTCCCACATTATTGCTGCCATTAGTTTGAATTTTTTTTTCCTAGAGAACTTCCTATTCATGGGGAATGACTATTATTACACAGCTGAATCAGTGTATCTAGACATCAGATGAATCTGCTGTAAAGATTTCCCTCCAGTTAATAGTTTCACTTCAAATCTTAACTGTATTGATTATTTGTGCAAAAATTTTTTAGTTTTATGTAAGTGGCATATTGTGTTCAAATTCTGGGTGCTACATTTTAGGAAGGGTATTAATAAGCTTGAAATCACCAAATTAGGTTGATCAAATAGAAATGAAACCAGAGGCCATAATAAAAGAACTTGCTGAAGAAACTGAAAATGTCTAGCCTAGAGAAGAGAAGACTTGGTAGGGATATGATAGGTGTCTTTAGCTATATTAAGGGCTGTCATACAGAAAAGACATTAAACTTGTTCTTTTTTGGTTCCAGAAGGTAGAACAATGAAAAGCAATGAAAAGAAGTTAGGCAGATTTAGGTTCAAGGGAGGAAAAACCTAATGAGAACTATTCTAAAGAGGAATGGACTACCCATAAAAGTAATGTGTTCCTACTCATTTAAGATCTTTAAGTGATGGTTGAATGAATTATCACTTGGTTGGACATGTTGTAGAAAGGTGCCCAGGTCAGATACGGGTCAGTATTTGAATTCCACATTGAGACTCTGTGAAATATTGTAGCTACAGACATTTCCATGTTTCATTCAGCTTATTTCTCTGGAAAGAGCACTAGATTTGGAGGAAGACGACCGGTGCTCAAGTACTGGCTATGCTTAGTAGTTTTATGATATCTTGGGCATGACAAATATACTTGGAGCCTCGGTTACCAAAGCTATAAAATGGAAATGGCAATACACGAATTACCTGATAAGGTTTATCATAGAGAGCTAATGAAATAATATATAAAAATGCTCCATAAATTATAGTGCTACATTATGTGGACTAAAGTTTATATTATAATTTGCTGAATTTTCTTACTATTGTCTTGTACTTTATATTTATGCAGATAGTCATTTGTCAACACAAGAGGTAAACATACTATCACATAAGCAGCTACATTTTAAATACTTATGCTCTTTAAATTCTGCTTTTATGGAATTCATTTTATAATAATAACAACAGCTAACAATTAAAAAGCACTTACTCTGTGCCAGTGACTGTGCTAAGTGATTTACAATTATTATTTCACTTGAGCCTCACAACCAAACCTGGGAGGTAGGTGTGCTTATTATCCTCATTTTATAGCTAAGGAAGTAGAGGCAGACAGAAGTTAAGTGACTTTTCCAGGGTCACACAGCTACTAAGTGTCTGCGTCTGCATTTGAACTCAGGTATTCCTAACTCTAGACCTAGTGCTCTACCCACTAAGAGAAAATCCATTAGTTATGATTCTACTAATTTTATAAATTTCTGCTCATAACTCTGGCTTTCTTCCAAACTAATGAAACAGTAGTTGAGCTACACTAGCAATTAAAAGCTTTCTATAAGAACACAATTTCTCAATGATCTGCCAACAAAACTTCCACGGTGGTATTCTAAGAGGCAAATTCAATAGCAAGTTAATCTTTGAAGCAATTCAATTTTGATAAATCTGAACTCAAATTTACCTGATATCAATTTCAAAAAGATCTAAATCTAACACTTCTCCCCTCTAAAAGAAATAGTCTTAGGTTTATAGCCTTTGTTGTCACCAAAACTGGATGTTCTCTGAATATCAGCTACTAGAGTTTGGTTAGGGAAAAAAAAAAGTCAAGGTAGAGAAATTTCATTAAAGAAAAGGCTATGAGCATAAGTAATAATAACTTTCAAAAGAACTGGTATATAAAAATGAAGGATTATAGATTAACATTAATACTCTGTAGATATGTATCTCAGCATACGTTAAAAGGTTATATAACATATGGGAACTTCTCAGGGAGGCCCAAAACATATTCCAGTATGCAAATTAGTGTCAAGTTAACTCAGGTCGGAGGAAGGAAAAGGGATACCATCTGGCATAGTATTTGCTCAAATCAGGTCCATGGCTAGTTTTTGGCCACCCACGCTGACCTGGATTTCTAGAGTCTATGGGCAGTCAATTTCACTTTCAACTCCACTGTAAATTAATTTAGCCATGGATTCACAGCAGATATTTGTGGGACTCAGAAGGCAGGTTTACTTTCTCCTATTTTGAACCAAGGGACAGTGAGGATAGAGTGCTGGGCCTGAAGGTAAAAAAAACACCCTCATAGAAAGATAATCTCACTGTATCATAGACTTTCGACATGAAAACCCAAAGAGAAAATAAATAACCCCTACCCTGTGTGAAACAAGAGATCTGACCTAAGATTGAAAGCTTCCTTTTTCTGAACATACAAATTAGTTTTGCAACCCCAAGGCTCCACTGATTTGGAGGTTCATAGGATTAAAGATTTATAGCTAGCTATAAGGGACTTAGAGATATCACATATCCAAGCATAAAGGAAGGTGAGATATGGTTTTTGCCTTCACACTTAAAAGTAAACAATTGCGGCTTTTCCTAAGTGGAATTTAAGAATAAGGAAGACAGTTCTACCTTCTGAGAGAGACCACTGCTCTTGGGGGCAAAGGTACCATTGTGGTTTCCACTTTCAAAAAGCAAACTCGGGCTGACTGGAGTAAAGAGAGGGCAGATAGGAGTATTCTTTCATTCATAATGAAGCTAGGTGATTTCTTTTTTTTTTTCTCCAACATTTATTTTTTTTATTAATTTATTTTGATTTATCAATAATCACTTCCATATGCTTTTGAGTTTAAAATTTTTCTTCCCCTTCCTCCCCACCACCTTCCCCAAGACAGCACACAATCTGATATAGGCTATACATTTACATTCACATTAAACATATTTTCACATTAGTGATGTTGTAAGTAGAAATTAAAACCAATAGGAGGAATCATCAGAAAGAGGAAACAAAACTCAACAGAAGAGAAAAAAAATAACAATTCGGCTTCCATAGTTCTTTCTTTGGGTGTGGATAGCATTTTCCATCACAAGGCCTCTGGACATGTCTTAGATTCCTGCATTGCCAGGAATGGTTAAGTTTATCAATATTAGTTATCATACAACGTGGCTGTTATTGTGTACAACATTCTCTTGGTTCTGCTCACTTCACTCAGCATCAGACCATACAAGTCTTTCCAGGTTTTTCTGAAGTCAGCCTGTTCATCATTTCTTATAGCACAATAGTATTCCATCACATTCATATACCACAACTTGCTCTGCCATTCCCCAATTGATGGGGAACCTAGGTAATTTCTAAATTGACTTTGGAAGCCTCTGGTAAACAGAGTTGAAAGAGGGAACTGGAAAGAGGACCATCCAGGGTAGGGGTTTTTAACCTGGGGCTAAGAACCTATTTTTAAAAAATAACTATTTCAATGGAATTGGTTTACTTTGGAATCCTATGTATTTTATTTTATGCATTTAAAAACATTATTTTGGGATGGGTATAGGCTTCACCATCCTGCCAAAGGGCAGTATGACACAAGAAAGATTAAAACCCTTGACCCTTGAGAATGGGGCTAGGCCCCTCCCACATAAATGCTTATGGGGAAAAAAGACTAAGAATTTAAGAATAACATGAGATCTCATATGCTGTAAGAGTTGCAAGGGAAGAATTCTTCCAACTATAGAAAGGTACTATATTTGGCATGACAGAGATTTAGGAGTAGAAGGTACTGTCAGTCCAACCATCTAGATGAGTAGTCTCAAAGCCTACACACTTCCAAAATCCACTTTTTTCTCAATTTGAGATAGAAAGCTCAGTGGGATATACATGATGGAAGAGATCAGTAATGAGCAAAGCAGCTGGGGGGTACAAAAATGATGAAATGAAAAAAATTACATATACATGTATACATATATATATACACACATACCAAGGGTCATAAAGAAAGGAAAATAGAATGGTAAAAAAGAGGTCATAGAGGTACAAAGAAACTAAGTTATAAACATGTTATTACTCTCGTCTTCAGAGTAGCTATGTGGTACAGTGGATAGAGAACCTAGTGTAAGGAAGACCTGAATTCAAATCCAGTTAGCTGTGTTACCCTGGACAAGTCACAACCTTGTTTGCTTCAGTTTCCCCATTTGTAAAATGAGCTGGAGAGAGAAACTGCAAACCATTCCAGTATCTTTGCCAAGAAAACCACAAATGGGGTTATGAAGAGTTGGACATGACTAAAAAACAGCAAAAACTATTGCCTTTAATATACACAGAACTACAAGTCAATAGTGAATTGATTTTGGAATTTATGTTCTAGAGAGGATAAAACTAATCTTCATGTAACTACTTTACACAAAAGTATAACCAAATATAAAATTCTAGGGGGTAAGACAAGTTTTTTGAATTTCTGATTATTTCTATTAAACATCAAGTATTTGACTCCCTTTTTTGAATGAATGAGGTAGCCTTACAACCTAAGTCTCTTCTGATCACATATGCCCTGATGGAAGGGAATCAGAGAGGAAGAGGGAACTGAATTGAAAGACTAGTTAGCAAAGAGATAAGGAAATTTCAGTTTAGCATTCATGCACTATTTCAGTTATGCACTGGCAAATAATAGCTTTTAAAATTTAAAAGCAAAGTTTTATAAAAAAAATTACCTTTTAAGAAGAAACTAGAAAGCTGAATGAATGCTTAGGCCATTTAAAACATTTTTTTCCCCTTCCTGTAATGTATGTTGATTTGAAATATATGTTACTATTATCATCCAAAAGAGGAAGCATATTAGCAGAAATCTGAGAACTATGAGTCCTAGATTCTATTGTCAGTTTCATATTTTACTCCTCATATAACCTGAAGAAATTCACAAATTCTGAAGCTAGATCTCTTTCATATGCAACCCCATTCCCCAAAAAACCCCCCAAAATGTTAGCTGATAAATAATTTTTTGTTCTTTCCTTCATTTGGAGATCAAACCTGGAAGGTATGGGGGGAGAGGAGAGCTGAGAGCAGCTGTAAAAATATTAATAGTATATTTAGAAATTTATTTGACTGAAAGATGCTATGCTAATGTCAATTACATTTTAAAAAAGCATTATACTTCTTATTCCCCTACTGACAGACAGAAATGTAATTTAACTGCTTCAGGGTAGGTAAATATAGATATACACACTGTAATTACAGATGACGGACAGCAAGAATTATGCAAGAATTATTTAACGTCACACAAGCATAGATTCAGAACTGGAAGGAATCTTACAGATCATCCAATCCCACTCCCTTATTTTTTAGATGAATAAACTGAGGCCTTAAGAGGTTAAGTAACTTGCCCAGGGTCACAGAAATAATACTGGTGAGGTTCTAGAATTTGAACTTAAGTTTCAAGAATTTAAGCCTGAGTTCTCTAAACTTCATTTTCTTTCACAAAAAAAGAAGTACACTTATAGTACTCAAAACTAAAAAGTTAGATTATTTCTTTAAATGAACAAAAACACCAATTTTTTGTTTTTTTCCAAGAAAGCAGAAATTGAAAGTGCCATAATAAAACAGTATCTGGAAAAAAAAAATGCTAACGAAGACCAATGCATAGTACTACTAAAGAAGTTCTTATAAACTTAATGTTAACAATGGAGTCACTCTCATTTAAAACAACCACCCACTCTCACAATTTGAAAAAGCCAGGCAGACTGAACTCTAAGGCAAAAAGAGGGTACAAATAAAGGATATGCTTGTGCCCTTAGAACGAGGTCCAAGACTCTACCAGATAAGTGCTAACAGGCCTAGTGTTCCTGGCTCAGGTCCTGAAGGGATGGGAGGTCCACTCAGTCTGGTTCATTCAGAGTGGGAGAAGCAAATACTTTTACTATGTAGCAGTGTTAAGTCCTTTGGACCAATGGGTGAGAAACTATCCTTAAAGAGAAATGATCCCAATTTGGTTGAAATGGCTGAAGAACAGGTACTTGGCCTGGGGGAAAGAGATGAAGAGGCCAGTAAATTGCCTCTTTTTATTTTATTCCTTGGAGAACTAGGCCTGTCTCACCCCAGGAGATAGAAAGGAAGCCATTGTTCACACATCCACACAGTTATCAGTAACTTTATTCTACTTTGAGACATTAGGCAGGTGACAGGAAGAACTGGAACTGACCTAGAACATCACATAATAGGGACAGGGGATAGAGGAAGGATATGTAATGGGCTACATTTGTTCCAGTACTAAATAAACTGCCAGCTATAATTATTTGGGCTTAGTTAACAAATTATTACTGAACCCTGAATACAAGGGTGAGGTGTTGGGTTCATTATATCAGTCAATCATCAGCGTCTTAATTATTATTTAATACCGTCCCCTCACTTCCTACTGCTTTGACCTATTTAGAAATGTCTTCTATGTTTTTTTAAACCACAGGTAAAAGATATTTCTGATAAATCATATTTATAAAGTGTTTTCAGGTATACACAGCACTTTATTCACAACAACCTTGTAAGGCAAGTACGTTATCTCTATTTTACAGATGAAGAAACTGAATCTCAGAGAGGTTAAAAGACTTGCACATGATCACAAAGCTAATGAACTAACAAGCATAAGTACCTACTATATGCTAGGCCCAACGACAACAGTGAAATTGGTCCCCATAAACTCCCGTGGATCAAATACAAAATGCTCTGTTTGGCACCCAAAGCCCTTCATAATCTATTCCCCCCTCTTACCTTTCCAGTCTTCTCATATCTTATTCCCCACCATGTATTCTTTGATTCAATGACACTGGCCTCCTGATTGTTTCATGAACAAAACTGTCCCATCTCCCATCTGTGGGCCCCCAGGCATTTTCTCTGGCTGTCCCCCATACCTGGAATACTCTCCCTCCTCCACTCTAAATACTGACTACTCTAGCTTCCTTCAAATTCCAAATAATAATCCCATCCTTTACAGGAATAATCCCATCCTTTCCCAACTCATCTTAATTCTAGTTATATAATTCTTAATTCTAGGGCAGCTTAGTAGTGCCAGTAGTATGCCGGGCCTGGAATCACAAAGACTCACCTTACTCATCTTAACTTACTCAAATCTAGCCTCAGACACTTATTAGCTGTGACCCTGGGCAAGTTACCTAATCTCATTTGCCTCAGTTTCCTCATTTGTAAAATGAGTTAGAGAAGGAAATGGCAAACTACTCTAGTATCTTTGCCAAGAACACCCCAAATGGGGTCAAAAAGAACTGAACAAACTGAAAACAACTAAATAATGATTTAATTCTACTGCTGTCCTTGTTAATTATTTCCTATTTATTCTATATATATAGCTTGCTTTGCATATATTTGTTTGCATGTTGTCTTCTCAATAGATTAAAAGCTCCTTGAAGGCAGGGACTGTCTTTTTGTCTTTTTTATCCCTAGCACTAAGCAGATGTGGACAATGAGTTTTTATGGAACTGAATGGGCACTCAGATCTCAGGAGTTATTCAGTGTTTTCAACAATCCCAAGCTGTTTGCTTCTGGCACATATCCATCTTTTCAACACCACGATTCTTGAAATGATGATTTAGGGGTGAGAATCACAGACCATCACAATCTCAGGATCAAAACTGAAGGAGATGCAAAGAGCAATAGAAAAATACATAGTAGATTTAAGAAGGCTGTATGTAGCCTACTATCAACAGTATAAGAAATTGGAAAAGCAGGTTGGTTAAATTATATAGTGAGAGACAGAAATTACAATAGATAATCCAAGTACTGCATTAGTATCCATAAAATACTGAATTAACTAGAAGATCTGTATGATAGATTAATTATCAACCGATGATTTACAAAAGGGAATGAGAATTGTACAGCATAAGAAAGCAAGGGTTTGTTATGATCATGAATCCATTCAAGTATTATTATTATTATTTTTTTTTTTTTGGACTGGATTTTGTATTTCATTGGTATAAGGAACTCCTACTGAGGAAACTTCCTCAACACAGTCTCTACAACTTATAGTATTAGATCTGCCTGGGGTACTGAGGGGTTAAGTGACTTGTCCAGAGTCACAAAGCTATTATGTATTGAAAGCAAACCTGAACCCAGCTTTTACTCATTCCAGGACCAGTTCTCTATGACAACACACAGGCACACACAAATTTTAACAACCCAAACCAGACTAACACCCACCCTTTCTGGAATGATATCCAATTTTCTCAAAATAACATGAAAATGTCCTAGTTTACAAAAAGAATGGAACTTCTATTCTTATATCTATCTTTCTTGTATTTGCTGTATCAAAGGGGAAACTGAATAAAGCTTATGGTGGTATATAGTTCATCCCAATTAAATTCTATGATTCTTTTCTAACCAAATCAGTCTTATCCTAATGTAGTGTCATTTATGTGCCAGGTACTGTCCTAGATGCTGAGTAAACAAATAAAAATGTAAGTCACTACCCCCTCAGATAGCATTCTGAATATGGGTCAGGGTTGGGGTATGAAGAAGACAAAGCAGTAAAAATATGGTCAGGATGTGTGTGGCAGAACCTGGAACAGATTTCCCAGACATTGATGCTCCATCCTATCATAAACACTGACTATACCTCCTCTTGATATAATTTAGTTTAGGATTCTGGTTGAGTATTTGTTGACCAAACTGCCGAACATAAGGGACCACTTCATTTGTACAAATTTTTACAGGTAGTATGGGAAGTTGCTGAAAGGTAAAAAATCATCGTTGCACTTGAACCATAATAGTAGAACCTTCATTATAATTACTACCAATAATAAAGAGTTTAATTTATATAGTTCTTCAAGGTTTATAAAGTGATTTGTTCACAAGAACTCCCTTAAACATAAGTATTGTTCACTTTTTACATAGCAGTAATATGAGGCTCAAAGATGTTTTAACTCTTTCCAATGGACACATGGATAGTAAATGTCAGGGCAAGGGCTCAAACCCTATTTATCACCAAAATCCAACTCTCCCTACTGGATGACTGCTATGCCATTGGCTACATTTTAAAATGTAATTTATGTAATTCTGCAAAATACCTACGTTTAAGAATTAGGTAACAAGGTTTTTGTTAGTGCAACATGTAAGGCCACTTCTATAAAACCAGTTCACTATCTTAACAGGTCTATTACAATTTTAAAATTACAGAGGAAGTTACTGAGGGCCAGAGAAATCAAGAGACTTGCTAAAGCACAGCTTGGATTCAGATTCAGGTCTTCTCATTCTGAATTCTTTCATTCACTTTAATAAATAGCATGGGAAAAAACTATTTCTTACTAATTTTTAAAAATAGTTCTAGAACTTAACAGAAACATGTAGAAGTTCAGGTCAGTGCAGCAAATAGCTTAAGTAGGCTCAAACTTGAAAATGTAGATTTTAAATAGAATACAGGCTAAATATAAACCTAAACTTGCTAGATCCTACAGATCAAACATTTATGCATGCATATCACTACCCTAAATAGTACTTCATCCTGTGCAGATCTGAACTCCATGAATAACATACCTTTTCACATTTGTTATGGAATGCAAAAATCATTTGACAATTTATCTGTTACTAGGTAAATTTATGTCAGAACAACATTATTTCTATTCATTTTGCTCAAAATTCTTTAGATAAATGGATGATTCTGTTTTACATAAATAATACAGAGATGGAACAACCTCGGCCTTAGAAGTCAGATAACAGTTAGTTAGAAGGAGAAGGAAGAACAGAAACATCTGCGGGTGGCTTCGGGAGGTATGGAGGAGAAGTTTGTGGCCCCAAGTTTTTTCCCTCTTGAAATAAACCTGTTATAGAGGAAGGGCCTGGGGACCAAAGAAGGTTCTTTACCTAGCTTCTTCTCATTGCTGGCCTATAAGTAATGTAATTTAAGGGAATGCTCTGACATCTCCCCATCTTTCCCAATTAGCAATTCATTTGGGCTTAAAAGTAAGTATCTTTGGAAGGTTGTAAGAGTGGTTTGTATCATATGTGTTGGTACTGTTGAAGCAGTCATTCATACCTTAGTATATATATATATATCTAAAAATAACCACCTGGCTTCTCCTAACACTTAGATAAGACATACTAAGGAAATATGAATTTTGATTACAGGATGGGAATGATTAGTAGGTACTTCCAAAGCACTGTGCACTTTGGGGGAAGGCAGGCTTGGGTAAGGCACTGCAGCAAAAGAAGTTTTGGAAGTGAAACAATGAGATTTAGAAGAGTTTTCAGGTGATCTAATCTAATCCTTATCCAAATTATAAATCAGGCTTACAGTCCACTTTATTTCTGGGCAGCTATAATTGCCAGGACATTTTTCCTGAGTTGAAATCTGCTATCTTTTAATGTTCACCTTTGACTTTTCTCCTGCCCTCTATTTCTTCTTATACTGAAGAGAGTACAAGGGCAATGGGTACCCAGAAAGGAAAGGAATAACAGAAGGTGGTAGAGCTTCATAAAAAGGGAGGTGGTGCTAAAGGAAAACTTGAACAAGCAGCAAAGAACAAGAAATGAAACAGATGCTCATCAAATGGGAAATGATTAAACAAACTGACATAACTTAGCAGACCACCAGAAGGTAAGCTTTCAGAGGGCAACTTGGAGATGAAAAGACAGTAACAAGGCTGAACTTTATGTGGTGATATAAGTTTGTGTGGGGTTGTCCTAGCTAACTCCCCTTTTCTCACTGATCAAATGGGAAGAATATCCCTCCATCAAGCATAATTGTCATCTTGTTCATATTAGACCTAATTTATTACCTTTATGTCTCAAGTATCCTTATCTACCTGCTTGAGGTTAAAGAGGCATGGGGAAGACCTGGAAGAATAAACCAAGCTTTATAATGCCACGTTTTCAGCTTCCCACTCAACATTCAACTATGCTTTTTCCCTTTAACTAGTGTCCCATATTCCTTTCTCTTTTCGTCAAATGACTGCCTAATCCTATCTGACAAGTGATCTTTCCTCCCTTCCTGTTAACCTCCCATAGGGAGTTGGCTCTGGGGCGATTAGTATAAAAACCCTAGAGGATGCTTTGTAGGAACAGGTTCAAGATTACATATGCCAGACAGAAGGTCTGAAAGGGCTTCTCAATGATATATACCATAACTTACTTATGTCTTTTAGACAGAACTATTACTAGACTTATAAAAACCAGATGAGACTATCAGTTTCGATGTTACAGGCAATCAATTTGCTGTCCAAAATCAATCCAAGAACACTCCAATTCATAAAATGAAAAAGGTAAAAGTTACCATTTTATTTTCATAAGAGAAACTTTAAAAACATTTCTATATATGTTCATATTATATATACCATGTAATATATATAATGTAATATATGTGCTCTATATATGTATATTATATATTCACATTTTTATCATATATAATATATATATGGTATTATTGGTATCTTTTCTTTTTATACCAATTTCTTTTTAAAAACCTAGCTATCCTCTATAACAGGGAATAAAAAAGAAAGGAAAAATAACAGCTCTACAAAATTAATATACCAATTATACAAAATGGTATATGCTTTGTCTTATAACTAGAGTTTCCCATCTCTACAAAGGAGGGAGGGAGTTTTTTCTCATCTTTGGAGCGAAGCTTCATTTCCTTTTGTTTGTCTGCTCCTTCCTTTCTCTTCCCATTTATGTCATTCTAGTTATTATGGATATTGCTTTCTTAGTTCTGTTTACTTTGCTTTGCAACAGTTAAAGCAAGCCTTCCCATGGTTTACTGTATTCGTCATATTCATTATTTCTTAAAGCATAGCAATATTCTTTCATTTTTATATATCATTTCTCATTGGTGAATTTCATTTCCAATTATTTTAATGTAAATGCAGCCTTTCATCTTTCACTTCCTTCGATCATATGCCTACCAGTGGTATCTTTTGATTAAGGGTTAGGGATAGCTTAAGTCACTTTGCTAGCATAATTTCAAAATGATTACCAGAATAGTTTGATCAACACCCAACAGTGTATTAATGGGCCTGCTTATTCCTACATTTGTTACCTGTGTCCATTTGCTGGGTGTGAGGTGAAACCTGAGTTGTTTGGATTTGCAGAGGAATGCATGAAGTTATGAAGTAAACAAAAGTTCACTAAGATATTACCTGAAAACTTTACAGTTTATGTATCATTACATAAAAACATTCTGGAGAAAAGAGGGAAGAACAGTGAGCATGAGCTGAAGAAATGTAGGCTATCAATGGGTACATATGGGTCAGGGGAAAAAAAAAGTTTTTTAGGTCCAGTTATTAAAATGCCTCATCACTAACTGCCTTTTTTTGAGGGGGGGGAGTGGGAGGAGGGAAGGAGATATAACGTTGATAAGGCAAGATACATTTTATAGGGAAGTATTTTTGTTCCTAATTCGGACTCCTTAAAGTCCACAGTACACAGGTACAGAAAGAAATCAAGGCGGTCACAAATGCAAAGCAAAACAAAACAAAACAAAACAACAACAACAAAAAACAGAAGACACTTACACATATACTCCACAGATCTGTGATTGTAAGGGGATCTCTCCATTAATATAGAACAGAACCTCTCTACAACTTAGTCTTCAAGGGACAATATAGCTGAAAAATTAATTACTACACAGCCAAACTGATGATGTGGTTTTCCAAACATAGCTACAGTCCATCATCACACCCATACACGAAACCTTTCCAATTTAAACCTGCCAGAGGTCTTTTCATACTTACCATACTCTGAAAATCCAGCCTTTGAGAGATACACTTCATTAGTGATGAGTTTACTTCTCCACATACTTGCATTCAATTATTCATTTCCCCTATCATGCTTTGAAGACAAACCTATGATATCCATGCAGATAAATGCTAAGGTTCTGAAGTTGGGTGTATGTGTTACACACACTCACACACAATCTAAAGAAAATGAGGTTCAGAGAAGTGCAGACCCCAGTCTTGATAGAACCAGGCCTAGAACATAGGTTTTCAGACCCCCCAGTTCAGTGCTATTTCATGATGCAGTGGTACCTGAGCTCTCTTCATATAAACTAGATCTAGTTTGTGCAATGAGTCAAATTACATCCAAGGGATATGACCTATGAAAGATATTATATTTGGTCACCTGACAGGTTAAAAACTTAAATTTCCAAGCTGCAGATTTTAACTTCTTCACTGAATTAACCAAGTAGGTGCCCCCCCCCCCCCCGCCCCGGGGAAATGACTAAATAAATTGTGGCATAGAAAATTCAGAGAAGCATGGAAAGACTTATATGAGCTGACATAGAATAAAGTAAACAAAATTAGGAAAACAAAACACATAATGCCAACAATGTAAGTTCAAAGAATAACAGGACAAACTGACCACTGTATAATTAAGACCCTACTTGGCCCCAGAGAAGAGTAGCAAATTATGGGTGTGGAATATCATAACATATAGCTAATATGTTGGCTGGTGTCTTTCTCTTTATTATAAGAGATGGCTCTCTGGGTAGAGTTGATATATTTAGGATATAGGGATATATTTAGAAATGAATGTGAATTAAAAACAAAAGACACCAATAAAAATATATAGAATACTTTAAAGTAATAAAATCCACCTGTTTTACTCCTTTAAAGTGATAAATGACAAAAGATAAAGAGAGTTAACATGAGACTGTGCAGAGATGGGCAGTGACCTAACCATTATGGAAAGCAATTTGGAACAATGCTAGCCAAGTAACTAAAAACTGTTCATACCTTTTGACCTAGCAATACCACTAACTAGACAGTGAGAAAGAATTCATTTATACTGAAAAATATCTGTGAATTCATTGCTTCTGAAATTTACTCTAACGATGTAGATCAAAAACCATCTACATCTGCCTGCTTTTTAAACTCATCACGGGGCCATGCAGTATGTTGGAGGCATTCCTTTCAAGCTTCTTTGCCTGGAATGGCAAAGAGACTAGTGGAGGACTCTGGCCACACATCTGTCATTTTTCACTCTCACCAAATTATGTGTTATATTAAGCAGAAATGTCAGCAGGCAACATACAAAAATTCCCAGTGCAGCCAGAACCAGATTAAAATGTAATTGGGAAATGTTTAATAAAATAAATAAGACTACAGTACAATATAGATAATTTGTAGTTTTCTAAATCAATGTGTCTAGCATCTATTTCTATTTAAATCTGACACCACTGATATAGAGCAAAGTAAGCAGAATTAAGAGAACAGATATATTGGCCATAATAATGTAAAGAGGGAAAAAACTCTAAAAGACATCAGAACTCGGATCAGTGCAATTACCAATTTGGACTCCAATACTGATATCAACATCTGGTAGAGAGGGGATAGACATAGGTCTGGAATAAAGTGTACTCTATCACACATGGTCAATGTGTCATAGAAATAGTTTTGGGAGGGGAAGATTAGACGTAAGGAACAAATGCAGTTTTTTTTTAAAACCACCAATAAAATTTTTTAAAAGAAAAATCCAATCTTCTGAGAATCGAGTCATCAACTGTTATTAGAACTCTTTTTTTAAAACAAAATTTGAATATTGCTGCTCTGCTACTCGTTAATGGTATTATCTGGGGTTACTTCCCTCTTCTGAACTTTAATCTCGTGTATGAGATAATGCATTTTAAGATCCTTTGACTCCAGGTTTCAATGAAAGCAGTACACTGCTTATCCCACCATCTTTCCTAATTTTTCCTAATTTCCCACAGCTTAAGGAATGGGGGATAAACCATTCCTTTCCTCTTAGGATTTTGGTACAAAACTTCTGCTTTTATATGGCCCCTTTTAGCCAGACATTCCTTAAATCAAAATGTATTCGTTGTATATTCTTCCTATAAACAAGCAACATCTAGTTTAAGAGAGTTTCTTAGGTTACTCCACAGTCTATATTTTATATAACTGAAACATTTATATTTTGTTTATTAATTCTTGAAGTTGGTTTGGATCCTATACATCATCTTGGAGTCTGTAATTATAAAGCACGGGAAAACTGACTGAAGTTGAACAGGCATTCTAGTCTTTAAGACATTCCAAAATAATTCTAGAAAATATAGGTATAATTTTTATGACTACAGACTCAAAAGAATACAATATGAGATTCTAAAACAAGAAATTCTTATTAGTCACAGGAACAAGAAAAGGAGAAGGAATCTAAAGGAAGTAATCAGACTATTAGAGAGAGATACCTGATGACCTTAGGTTTAAAAAAACCCCCAAAATAAAACCATGTATGAAGGACAGAAGGACATATAATCCAAGTCATCTAACTATATCCTCCTAAAAATGCCATGAGAAAGGCAATGTGCCTAGAATCAGCTGAGGTTTGCGGCAAAAATACAAACTAGAACAATAAAAGCAATAGATGAAGGCATTCCACAAATATGATATAATTCCACCAAAGCATTTGATAAAGTCTATAGACTCAGATTTACTATTAGAACCATAAAGTGTTAGTATTTTTTAGCTAGAAGTTAAATTGGCTTCTTTGAGTTGGCCAGGGAGCCCAAGTATTGTTTGTAACACTAGTTTTATCATAAATATACATTGTGAGCTCTGAATCACTAACTTACAAATTTTTGGAAGACAATTTATTCGTAAATTTAGGTTTGCCTGAAATGTATTTAATTCAAAGAACAACATTTTATGAGATACAATGAAACTAGATTCCTATACAAAGAAAGGTGGGCAAGAAAATGGAAGTTATGAAAACCACGTTATTACATAAAGAATGGTGAACAGAACTGAAGACATTTGGACCTCAGAAAAGAAAACTAAGGTAATATAAAATATTTGAAGAGCTACTATGCAGAAGGAAGGAGTAGGGTAGGTCTGTGTTATAAATAGGAAGAAAGGGTGAAAATCATAGGGAAACAGAAAATTCTTCCTATTGAGGGAGTCTAACCAGATTTGCACAACAGTGAGATGCTTCATAAAGTGCTGAGCTATGTACTATATATTCAAGCAGAGGGTAGGTGACCACCTATCAGAGATGTCAGGAAGAGAATTCTTGCACTGAATGAAAAGGTTAGACTAAATGACCTCTGAAGATCCTTTTCAACTCTATGTTCTATGATGTAGTTTTCTCTTTGAGAAGGGAAAGCTACATAAAAGTTAATCCTAGAGTTGAAAGTTGGCATAAAGTCTAAAATGCTTATTTTATAGATCAGGAGATTCATAGCAGTTAAGCAATTTATCCAGGTCATATAGCTAATTAACAGTGCCAGTGCCAACACTAAAACCCATGAACTTTTAAATCCCTAGTCCAGTACTGCTTTGACTAAACCATTTCTACGGTGTGTTTGTCTGTGTAAGTAAATACGTGGTCTGGGTACAGTATAGAAAGTAGAATCTGGGACCTCAAATCCCACAACTGTGTTCTCAACCCCTGATACCAGATATAATTTGAAACAAAATGAAACTCAGCAATTTATCTTCAATCAGTCAACTGATAAAATTCACTGAAGTGCTAACAATATGTCAGTTACCCTTAAGTGCTAATGATACAAAGAAAGCAAAAATTCCCACAGATCCTTAACCTTTCTTTTAACAAACCATAAAGTATCAGAGAAATCAGTGAAAATTAGCAATAGCTCTTACCTTTGACAGAAGTAGTTTCACACAAGAAACATGACCTTCATATACAGCAGACAGAAGGGGGGTAATATGATGTTTATCTGGAGCCTACAAAATAATAAATTAATGGGATAAACAAGCTCATTCATTTAAAGCATAGAATTCCAAAGCTGTTTAGTGTTCTCTGAAGTCATCTAGTTTAACATTCTCCTGAGCAGGAAGCTCCTGTATAATATGCTGGACAAAGTGACAGTTACCAGTCATCTATTTAAGATGTCCAGAAAGAGGTCACTATCACTTTGGCAAGACACCCATTTCAATCTTAGCTCATCATTAGAGATAACATTGTGTTGAAAGCTTCCTATTTTTATTCATCGAAATGGGATTTAGTACCTCCTCTTCCAAATGACAACCCTTCAAATATCTATATTCAGATATTATCTCTCTCCCAAGTCTTCTCTTCTCCAAGATAACTATTTTCCGTTTCTTCAAACTGATTCTGCTATTGCATAGTTTCCAATTCTCCATCCTGATCAAACTCTTCCATTCTTTCTGAGATGTGGAGCCCAGAACTGAATAAAAGACTCCCTATATATGACCAGGGCACAGACTAGTGGCACTATAATCTCCCTTGTTGCAGACTCTAATTCTCAAAGTCCAGTCTAAGATGAAATGAGTTTTTTTTGGTTGTCACATCACACTGTTAACTCATACTGAAAAAAAAAATGATTTAAAATTTAGTCTTTAAATTCTATTTGGAGTATCATTATAGATGCAGAAAGACTTAGCCTTCATTTCATTAAGTAATATTTACTTGCTCCCTACAAACAGTTTTAACTCTCCAAGTTTTAGTTTATCTAGCACCTGCAAACTTCAAAAAGAAGCTAAGTTTTAAAAAAGTGAGCTTGGAACATATAAATCTTTGCAGATGAAAAGTAACTGCCTCATGTGCCATTAGTTTAACTTAAATTACTAACCATGTGATAGAAAAGTCAATTCTCTTTTCAATACTGAACCTCAAAATCAAGCCAATTTACCCTGTTTATGCTAAGGTCTCAATCATTTCTAAATTATAGGAAACTGACAAACTTAATTCTAAATAATTTTCTTTTTCAAAATGAGGTTCTCACAAATAGCTTTTTAAAAATGTGTAATAACCAAATACCCAAACCATATAGCAGAATTAGTCTAAACTAAGTCACCTATTTGTTTTTTAAGACATACATTAATATCGGCTCCTTTCAGTAGCAGAAATTCCAGGATTTCCAGCTGCCCGCAGTCTGCTGCATAATGAAGAGGCTTCCTCCCACCTTCTAGTGTCCGATTAACATCTTCCCCCTTAAAAGAAAGGAAAAAATTAGGATAAAAAGGTGATGGTTGAGAAGAGAAATTAAGTTCACCCCCCCAAAACTATGAGGATTTCATACAATGATTACATTTTCTAAAATGGACTGACCAACAACTTGAATGGAAATGTAGTACAGTACCCAGTAGTGTTAAGTAATGAAAGTTATGACCATCAGAGGTGAAAACTAGCTAGGAGCTGAGGGTACAAAAATGAAAATGAAACTGTCCTTGCTCATAAGAACATTCTGTTAGAGAACTAACATATAAATACCTAAGTAAATACAAAGTAAATTCAAACCTGGGTAGTATGCAGTTGATACAGCACTGGGCCTGGAATCAGGAAGACTCATCTTCTTGAGTTTAAATCTGTCCTCACACACTTACTAGCTGTATGACCCTGGGCAAATCATTTAACCCTGTTTGCCTCAGTTTCCTCATCTGTAAAATGAACTGGAGAAAGAAACGGCAAACCAACCACTGCAGTGCCTTTGTCGAGAAAACCCCAAATGGGATCACAAAGAGTCTGACACCACTGAGTGATAGGTGTTGATGAAGTTATAAAGGTTAATAGTAACAGGAATTTTGAACAAAGAAATGGCAAGTCTAGATACATGCATTAGATTGCAATGACATGAATAATGTATTCACAGGGAAGAACAGAGGTGGGATGCTATCTAAGGAGGACAGTGCATCATTCTAGACAGGAAAGTTGAAAAAGAGTGGTGCAATTAATAAGATTAGAGGTGGTATAATTAATGGCTTGATAAATGATAGAAGTGAGGGAGACAGACAGTGATGCTTCTTTCAGAAACAATATCAGAGGGAGAAGCAGATTCAAGGCAAAGACACTAAATCTGGCTTGAGGCATGTTAAGTTAGAGGTATCAGTGCAATTTCTGGAGATGGCCTATGAAGAGAGTTAGGGTAAAGGATATAGATTTGTGAGGCACTTGCGTCCTTACGGAGGTCGTGAAGAGAGAGAATATAAAGAAAAGAGAAGCAAAGGTCAAGGATAGATCCTCGGGTAACACCTACATTATAGGGGCTAGGAAGAAAACAAGAAGCCACCAGAGGGAACAGGAGAGATTAGAGAAGAGGATAATCAAGAGGAGTTGTCTTTCTCTGAAGGCATGGTAAAGAGAAGGAATACTGTTAGAAGTGTTTTTGACCGTGTCACTACAGATTGGTTGAAGAAGATGGAAAAAAGTTCACTATTTGGTGATAAGGAGGATACTGGTGACAGAAGCCAGATTATAAAGGGTTGATGAAAAAGCCAGCATGTAAGAGATTAGTAAGAAATGGAATATATGTCTTATCTAGAGTAGACATATACTTTGTATTCCATACAAAATATAAACACAGTATCAGGGATACAGTTGGTGCTTAATATATATTTGTTGACTCTATAACTTCATCCCTTTTTTTTAAAGTCACACAGCTAGTGAGTATGTGTGAGGCCAGATTTGATCTCAGGTCCTCCTGACTTCAGGGCCACTGTTCTATCCACTACGCCACCTAGCTGCCCCAACTTCATCCTTTTAAATAGAATGATTATATGCATTCCCAGGTGAAGACAGTTCAGGTCACATGTCGTACAAGCCTGTTCTAAATCAACCAGTTCATAATTTCCTACACCACAGCAATATTCCAATCCAATCTCATTCTCCCTGAGAGACTGTCTATGAAAATTTTCCCCCAATTTTCTGCATTCCTTCTATTCTTGGCTGTATAGGTTTTATTTATATAAAACCATTTTAATTTAAAATAACCAAAATTATCCATTTCACACTTTAACAATGCTCCTACCTTATAATATAGTTTAAGGTCTGATACTACTGGATCTGCTTTCTTTACATTTTTTCTCCCTCGTTTCTCTGAAGTTCTTGACCTTTTGTTCTTCTAAATGAACTTTGTTTTTTTTTTTCTAACTCAGTAATATAATTTTTTAGTAATATAATTGGGATGGCATTACAAAATAGATTAGGTAAATTGTTATTGTTTTTATTATATCGGCTTTGCTCACTCACGAACAATAAATATTACTTTAATTATTTAGATCTAATTTTATTTGTATACAAAGTGTTTTATGTTTGTACTTGAATAGTCCCTGTGTCTGTCTTGGCAGGTATACTGTCAGGTACTTTATAATGTCTAGTTATTTTAAATGGTCTAAAACAATACTGAATAATATGGCTGACACACAGTGTAGCTTCCTATTTTTCTCTTTTGATTAAATCTATTTTACCTTTAACTTTGTCTGAAATTATGATTACTACCCGTGCTTTTTTATATAATAAGTTCTACTTCTGACTTTTATTTTATGTTGTGTGTATCTCTCATTTTTATACCATTTCCTGAAAGCAACATATTGGATTCAAAATTTTAATCTATCAGTTTCCATTTTATGGGTAAATTCATCCCATTCACATTCTAAGCTATAACTACTTGTTACATATTTTATTCCTTCCTGTATTTCCTCATCTTTCTGAAACCAGGGACTCTGCTTTCCTCCAAGTGCCCACAGCCAGCAGGGTCCCACCCCTCTGCTATTGCACTCACCAGGTGTGTATTACCTCCTTTTCCCAGCAGTCACTGGGATGAGTCTGATCAGCACAGTTGTTCTTGGCCTCACTCTAAAGCTGAGGCTCCCAAACCCAGCTCCCCCCAAGGCTGGTTGCTTGTTGATAACAAGAGATGGCCTAGAGGTATTTGCAGTTCACACAGGGCAAACCTCTGCCCCTGGAGTTCAGGTCTTTCTGGGGGTCTTCTTAGGTGGTCTTAGGAGAACGAGAGCTTTACCCTAACTTCTTTTATTTGTGCTGCTCAACATTCCCTCTGAGGCAATGTTCTGTCCCATCCCCCCCCCGAAAATCTAGAGACCCGAAAGTTTTCTGACCTACTCTGCCATCTTCTCAAAATCCTTTTCACAAGTTCTTATTTCTCTCTCACTAACCCTCTCCTTTCTCCCTCCCCTCAACTCCCTCTATTGTTGTATGGAATTATTATTACTACCATAAGTCAAATGCTTTACAAATAATTTAAAAAACTGCAAATAGACACAGTAGTGTCTAATACTTTCTACACCCTTCAGTCAGTTGTATATTTACAAGGGTAATGTCTTCTGAAGAACAATAGTCACACCTTTATTTCAACTCCCTTGGCTTTCTCCAGGATGAACAATGTTAAATTTAACACAGCTGGGGATGAAGAGATCCGTGCTAAGCCATAGATTCTTACCTGACCTAGAGCTAAGTAAACAACTCTAAGTAAGAACTACTTCAGCTACCTTAGCAAAATCTAACTAATGTTAGATCTCAAAAGCACCTTTCAAAGAAGTTTTGTTTATTCTGCTTAACTCAAGGTGGAGATAAATTAACATTTGCATTATTGTAAATGCAAATTGATTTTGAATGGATTCTCCACATTTGGACAAATTATTTATATATATAATAAAGGCATTTTAATGCAACACATATTGTATATATTCAGAAACAAATTTAAATTGCAATAGGGATTATTTGGAGTCAATCTCAAAAAACTCTCTTCACAATTTTGTCAAAATGTGAAGGATCACAACAAAAAGATTTCTTGGTTAGTTACTTCAGAGACAACTTTTTCTTTTCATTAGTCTTCATTATCAATTTTCACTTAGGCAACTAATCTTGTTTCATTAAAGTTCACAGAGGATAATTACCATGGCAATGGTTTAACAAATCTCATAGCTAATACAAATTGACCAGACTTCTGTAAACTGTAACTTCCTCTGCTTTAGCTTAAAATAAACATTACCAATCTGTCTTTTGGGCAAAATATAGCAACGAAGTACATTCTCTCTACATATGTATGTATGTATGTATTTTTTCTAACTCAGTAAGATAATTTTTTTAATAATTTAATTGGGATGGCATTACAAAATAGATTAGGTAAATTGTCTTTATTGTATGTATGTATGTATGTATGTAAGTATGTATGTTTGTTGCTATGAGAAATTTGGAATGGTGGAAAAGTGGTTTGTCTTACAATAACACATTAAAGATTCATTGTTCAAGTGACAAAAACAACAGGGCCATTTTGTTAACACCATAATAAATTTAATATATACTTTAAAATATGTGTAGAATTACAGTGTCATATAACTTTTTCTATTCTTAATACACTGAAATATTAATGTTGGTTCTGGTCATAATAAAAAAGAAAATTAATAAAGTAAAAGATGAACTTTTAACATAATTCTGTAGTCACGATGTTAACTGCATAGCTCCTGATTCTGCTGAAACTCAGCAGAGGAAAGGAACTCTTAGTCTTATGCATAGAGAATGGCTCTTTAAATTTTCTCTATAATCCTGCAACTGACATATAGAAACTGATATCTGAATTCTGGGAAGGAAACACTCTCTGTAAAACAGAAGAGGAAAGATAAGAAAAAGATAACAAGCAGGAGCTAACAAGAGAACAAAAGTGAGTGTGAGCTGATAGGTATCAAATGACCATATGAAAACAAAGAATAGATCCTTTTGAAGCCACAAATCATAGTATTTTTTCAAGGAACGTTATACTCCTCTTTATATATAAAAAGTACGGTGGAAATTGACAACTGAGGAGAAGGTAAATGTGTGAGGGACACATACTTCTGGGAGACCTCAAACCTGTCACCAGTTCTTCCAAATCACAACAAACTTTGCCTAGGGCCACCCCCTCTGACCTCACAGTATAAAGCAGGAAATCTTGAAAATGAATCAAAGGGGGGGTACCTAGGTGGCTGGCACAGTGGGTAGAGCACTGGCCCTAGAGTCAGGAGAACCTGAGTTCAAATCTGGTCTCAGACACATAACACTTACTATATATACCTATCAGCTCACACTCACTTTTGTTCTCTTGTTAGCTCCTACTTGTTATATACATATATATATGAAGAAAATGAATTAAAGGGAAACTCTATTTGTTAGATTAAGCTCTAGGATACACGCCCAGGGTTGGGAAAGACTTGGGATTTCTGTCCATTCTCAGCAGATCAATGAAATGCAGATTTCTATCAGGGAATAATAATAACGATAGCTAACATTTACATAGTGCTTACTATGTGTCAGGCACCACACTATGCAATTATGATTGCACAAAACCCCTGAGAGGTAGGTGCTATTACTATCATTATTTTACAGATGAGGAAACTAAAGCAACAGAGGTTAAGTGACTTGCCTAGGGTCACATAGCTAGTGTCTAAGGACAGATTTGAACTCAAGTCTTTCTGACTCCAGGTCTGGTGCTCTTTCTACTATGCTATGTAACTGTAGTAATAGCACCAATATGGTATCTTCCCATTCTAGGGACCTGATGACTTATCAGGTCATCTGTAGCAAAATTTGAATAGGTGGGATTTCAAACAAAAAGGGAGGGGATATGTACAATTTGGGGAAGGGCAAAGAATGTCAAAATAGCCTCATTTTCCCTACTTCAAATTAACCAACAAGAATTTATTAAGTGCCTGCTATGTGTCTGGTACTGTGCTAAGTGCTAGAGATAATAACAGTACCATAATGGGACACAGGAGAACAATTTGAGACCTTTTTCTAGATTCTTAAAGTTGCATCAAGGAGTCCCCATCCAACTTCTGTGTAAAATGGAAATGATATATGCAATCTCAAATGTGATTAAATTTCCCTTCTAAAAAGCATAAGTAGAGAAGTGAATAACAACAAAAAGTTGCATTATGACAAAATTAATACAGCTGTTGAATAAGGAATGTACTTTATCCTTGCCTGTGTATTCCTTCAAAACTCAGTTCAAATTCTTCCTACTCTATGAGGCTTTTCTGATTACTCCCTCCCCATAGTTACTAGTGCCTCCATCCCTAATACTATTAGATTTAGTTTATTTCCATTTAGCATTTACTATGCTTTTAAACTACATATTATATATGTACATATTCATTCCTTCTTGTAGAAGTTCCTTTCAGGTTAGGCGCTGTCCCATTTTTTGTCCTTGTATAATGAATACCCAGAACAATGCTTAGCATATATAACAGAGGCTTAATAAATGACAATAGAGAAAATTTATTTAGGTATGTATTACTATCATTGCACTGATGGAAAAGAAAAAAAAACCCCAAACGTTATAAAACTCAATTAAAAAAACCTGAACAATTCTATTTAAATGTGTAAACCTATACTCAGTTACTTAAAAAAATACTATATGATTGAGACTTATACCATTATTATAAAAATTCTCAGTTATTTAACAAAAATAGCTTTCCCAACCTGAAGCTGAAAAAAAGATGGTTTCCAATGACATAAGGAGCTATAATTAAAAGGAGTAAATGTTCTAGCTATTTAAGTTCTTATATGTAACAAATTAATTTAAATCCAGCTCTCATTTATTCTTCATGGATATGAAGGATAACTTGTGAATATCCTCCTCAGAAAAAATTTTAAAATAGGGTGACTAAATTTGTTCTTGGTCTTCTCTCTAACCCATCCATACATTACACAGTATACTTTGATCACTGTCATTACTATGAATATTGATTCCCCCTACTTTCAGAGGCTTTTTAAAGTATATAATTTTTTAATCAGATTCTAAGGCAGGTATGACAGTATACTTTCCAAATGGTATACATCAATATTATAACATGCCTTGTCATTCCTTTTCCCTCAACAGGACTATTTTTGCTGATTCATCCATCACTTTGTTCCCCCATTTTTTATAATTTTGGCTCCCCAGTACTTGCTCCCTGTTTCTGTCTCTCTTACATATATACACATTCAGTACTTACCTAACCTGTATTTATTTTTGCTGGGTTTTTGACCCTAATCTTACCTTGTTTCTGTAGCATTTTTTTTTTTTTTGCAAAAAACAAAAACAAAAACCCAAAGCAAACAAAACAAACCAAAAACCAGAAACACCGGTTTTGGCATGTATAAATATCATTTTGAATTTTACCCTTATTTGTAGAATACAGGCAGCCCTTTATTTTTACTAGAGTATATTCCTGGAAATTACATTGTAAAGTGAATTACAGGGGAATAATGTTACAGCTGGGAGCTCCATTTCTGACCGAAGACTTAGCACTAAATATGTCACAGTCATAAAAAAAATCATTAAAGATTCAACTAAGAACCACCATAATTAGTTGAAATAATAAAATTATGCTCTAAGTCATACAATTTTGAAGCTAGAAAGGTTCTTAGAGATCATCAAGGCAACTTCCTTCTTTGGCTGACAAGAAAATTGAATTCCAGAGAAGTTAAATGATTTGTCCCAGATTACATAGCTATTTAGCTGTAGAGTAAAAACTGAGGGCTCCTTATGCTTAGACCAATGGTCTTTAACACACATTGCCTCCCTAAATACTTTCTTATCAAAAATGGCCATGAAAATATCGACCATATAAATTACCAGAACCTGCCAGAACTTACATATGGTTGCCTTAACCTTTGACAACCTATGGTCATCTCCATTATGAAAGGAAGCACTGGAAGACTAAAAGAGGTCTCTATTAGTATCTGCTACAAATCTGATGAACTTAAGTCTTAATTTCTTCATCCAGGTAATCATCTTTAAAGATACTGAACAGGAGAGGAGCCAAGATGGAGGATTAAGGGCAGCCACCCAGATGAATTCTCCCAACATTCCTCTCCAAACAACTTTAAAATAACACTTGAAAGCAAATTTTGGAATTGGCAGAGCCTGAGGAGGAGGTCTGTCCAGGGCCTATACAGGCAGTGATGGCAATAGTGGCCAAAGCAAGCAGTAGCAGCAGCTTTGGAAACTCTCAGCCAAGAGATGGTAAAAGGTTGGACAATTGGTTAGGGATTACAGGGTTCCCTTTGTTGGTACTAGGTACAATCAGTGCTGACTGGCAACTCTATTGCCCATATGCAGTTTTGAGTTGTAATTCAAGGGCAGAAAGGAGTGCTGGTGGTTGGTCACAAGGCAGCAGGAGCTCTGGTCACAGTTTCAAAACAAAAAGGAGCACTTGTGAATACAAGGGACCAGGGACCCTTCCTGGGTAAAGATCAGAGTACAGACCAGGAGAGCAGTGACCACACCTCTTCCAGGATTATACCATCTTGAAAGCAACAAGAATTTGCAGATCCCCAGAACTAGCTCTGAAAATAGTAGCACAAAAAAGCCTGAAGCTTCAGACAGTGCCTTCTCAACTCCAAGTAAGCAGAGCCCAACTTTAACATAAAGTTCAAAGTCAAGAAATAGGCTAGAAAAATGAGTAAACAACAACAAAAAAGAACTATTACAGTAACAAGGAAGACCAAAACAAACTAGGAAGACAACAATGTAAAAACAGCTACAAAAAAGCCTCAAAGAAAAGTTCCAAAAAAGTTCCAAAGAAAAGAGCCAAACCTAACAAGAATTTCTAGACAAGTTAAAGAAAGAGATAAAGGGGGGTAGAGGAAAAATGGAAAAGAAATGAGAATGATGTAAGAAAATTATGAAAAGAGAATTAACAACTTGGTAAAAGAGGCACAAAAAAGTCCAGAAGAAAATAACACCTTAAAAAACAATTGGCCAAATTGAAAGAGGTATATTCACTGCAGAAGACAACTCTTTAAGGAGCAGAATTACCAACGTGTAAAAGCTCACTGAAGAAAATAATTCATTACAAAGTAGAGTGGAAGCTAATGACTCCATGACACATCAAGAAACAATAAACAAAGTCAAAAGAATGAAAAAAATAGAGAAAGTGTGAAATATCTCATTAGAGAAAAAAAACAACTGATTTGGGGTATTGACTGAGGAAAGATAATTTAAGAATTACTGGACTACTAGAAAGCCATGATCAAAGGAAGAGCCTAGACATTATATTTCAAGACATTATCAAGGAAAACTGGCCTGAAATCTTAAATCCAGAAGGTAAAATATAGAAATTCAAAGAATTCATCAGTCACCTCCTGAAGAGGTCCCAAAACAAAAACGCCCAGGAATATCACCAGCCAAATTCCAGAGCTCCCAGGTCAAAGAGAAAATACTTAAAGTATCCATAAAGAAACAATTCAAATACCATGAAGCCATAGTCAGGACCACACAAAATTTATTGGCTTCCCACGTTAAAGGAGTGGAAGGCTTGGAATGACATACTGGAAGGAAAAGGAGGTAGGATTAAAACCAAGAATAATCTACCCACCAAAACTGAGTGTAATCCTTCAGGGGAAAAATGGATATTTAATGAAACAGAGGACATTCAAGCATTCCTGATGAAAAGACCAGACCTGAATAGAAAATCTGACAGACAGAAAACTTAAGAGAAGCATAAAAAGGCAAACATAAAAGAGCAATCCTAAGTTAAAATGGATATACCCCTATATGGGAAGATGATATACAATACCATTACTACATCTGTATTCCAAAGAGATCAATGAAAAATGAAAAGGATCTATATGTACAAAAGTATTTATATTTCTGCACTCTTTTGTAGTGGCAAATAACTGGAAATTGAGGAGCTGCTCATTAATTTGGGAATGGTTAAAAAAGATGTGGCATATGATTGTGATGAAACACTATTGTGCTATATGAAATGACGAAGGGGGGTGGTTTCAGAAAAAAAATATGGCAAGATCTACATGAACTGATGCAAAGTAAAGTGAGAAGAACCAGATCATTGTGCACAGTAACAGCAATGTTGTAGTGATGATAAATTGTGAAAGATTTGGCTATTCTGATAAAAACAATGATGCAATTCCAAAAAGCTCATGATGAAAACATGATATTTACCTCCTGAGAGAGGTGATGAATTTTGAGTGCAAACTGAAGTATAATTCTCTCACTTTATTTTTCTTGCTTTTTATTGAAATATGGCTAATAGGGAAATATGTTTTGCATGATTTCACAAGCATAACTGATATTACATAGTGTGCCTACTCAATGGGTAGGGAAGGGGGTAGGAGAGAGAGAATTTGGAACTAAAAATGTAAAAAGAAAATATAATTAATAATAAACATAAAATAATATAATATAAAAATACATTTATATTTAAATATAAATATAATATAAAATATAAATAAAATAATATAAATAATTAAAACATTTTTTTAAAAGGTACTGAAATGAACAGAATTAAATACTGACAACAGATCCCAAATCAAACTGTAACATTTGTCACTGTCTATATTATAGTCAGTCACTTGTTCACTTATCTGAGAGTATTAAGGACATACCTAATATTCTTTGCTTATCAGTAAAAATGGGCTAGAAAAACCAAAAGCTTTACTGAAATAAAGATAAAGTAATAATAAGTTCACTAATAAGCATTTCTTAAAGAATTATTATGTATTTTGTGCTGAGCAATGGGGATACAAGGAAAGGCAAAAAAACAGTTCCAATCCACAGGGAACTCACCTTCTAATGGAGAAAATAACATACAAATAATTATACATATAAGATATGTACAGTATGGCTAACCTTTCTTTCCTGGTTACTGTCATGTGCTGGAAATTTGGTTTGGTATGATTTGCTATAATTTAGTTGTTTTCTAGTATCTAAGAAAGTTAATAAAAATGTGTTTTGATGATTTGTTTGGCACTGATGATTATTTGATCTATTCCACCAACTGCTTATACTCTCCACCATCAGGGAAAATGCCTTGTATTTATATGTAGATGATTATATGTATACATGTTGTTGTTTCTGATAAAATATAAGTTATTTGAGGACAAGAAGAGTTTCCTCTTTGTTTTTGTATCCTCAGTGCCTGTTGATTGAATTAAAGTCTAACTACCATGTTCTTGAATCTCCAACTACCTTTCAGAAATTTCAAACTTGATGTTCAGTAGACAAAAACAGAACTCATTATCCTTCCCTGCAGGCCTGGCACTCTAAGGCCACTGTGCCACCCAGCTGCATCTAATACAGTTAAGTTTTCTCAATATTAAAAAGGTTGTCATTTAACTCTGCTCTCAATTCTTGCTGAAATAACCATCACTAGAAGGTTTGGAATATAATTTGGCTCACTAACTACTCTCTTTAGATTAATTACTTTAAAGCTCAGTGCTGCCTGAAGTACCCCCTCAAAACAAAGCAAAAAAAGAAATTATCTTTTATAACATACCATCTTGTAATACTTATTTCATAGGCTTGGTAATCAATAGATTTTACCTTGGCAATAGTTCTTCTTATCGGAATAAATCTGTTTCTTTAAAATCATTAACATATATAACATCTGGAATCTGTAAAGTTGCCAAAATCTGAACTCACTTTTGGAATGTTTATTTCTCTAAGGATTTCAGTGGACTAAGTTATGAAAGGTTTGAATGCCAAATACAGCATCTTATATTTAAGTCTGAAGGCCTTCCTTGTTTTCTTCTGATGATATGAGGGTAACAGTACCAGTACCAGACCACTGTTTCACATCTGTGTGAAATCCTGTAATCTGCTCTTACCACATGACCAAGCCATCTCTTCCTATCTATCATTTTCTATTCCTACCAAACTAAACCAAGTAAACTGATTTTTACCTACATTTGGGTCTCAGTTTGTTGTTCCTGTGGAGTAGTGGTTCCTGCTAGGTTCTCTAACCCTGGTATTCACTAATAGGTAGTGAAAAAGCAACTCTACCATAATATTAAGCTTAATGTGTACGCTAAACATTCAAATGCAATAAATTATTTGAAACTTTAAAAAATTCTAATCTGATATCAACACTATATTCTAATAAAATAACAATTTAACCACCATTATTTTCTTTAGTTTTTATCCAAATAGAAAAACCATAAGGAATTTCTCTCTTTAAATCTTAAGATACAGCATAATACTGTCACTGATCTCTACTGCAAAAGTACACACTGTACTGTCACAAGAAACTAGTGTCCCCAAAATCTACTTAACAAACCTGGACTAAATTAGCAGATGTGTCACCATTCAGTAGCACAGCATGTAAATGAACACTGGCCAACTAACTGACAGTAGAACAAAAACAACTCTAACATTTAATGTAACAAACTCTGTATGGATGAGTTTATGTTTCTCCAAAATTTCAGTTACACGTTGTACTACATTTTTGCTTATTCACATTTTATAAATTCTTTAGAGTATAACCTTGCAACAAAGAACTTTGCTTTTTGTAACACTTATCAACAGCAGTTCCCTAGTAACATCAGCTGATCCAATAATGTTACCAATTGGTGTGAGTGCAAAATCTGCTACTGTGAACAAAAAGAAAAAAGATTAAAGAGGTAATATAAGCGGGATGTTCAAGATGTAGCAAAAGAGAAAAAACAGAGCAGTATGTGAAAATTATGGAATTCAATCGCCATTTATGTTATATATTTTTACAAGGACGGATAAAAAAAGACAGGAAAAGTTCACAACTATTGAACACGATCATCATTTATTTCATGTATACTTTAAGAAAAGTAAGCTGCCTCCAAAATATCAAATTTTATTAGTGAGAAATCAGAAAAGTTCCTGCAATTACTATTAACCCTCAAGTACTGAATAGAATCCCTAGAATTTGAGAGTTGGAAGGGACTTTAGTAGTCATCTAGTCCAATTCATACAATGAAAGGTATCTCCACTATAACATAACCAAAAATGGTTATCCATATTGCTTGAAGACTTCCAAAGAGATAGAAGCCATCCACTTTTCAAGTCAGGCCAATCTATTTTTATCAGCTTTAATCATTATAAGTTTTTGCCTTCTAAAATATTTTTCTTTTATTTTAAAATTTTCCTTTTTACAACTTCTACACATTGCTCCTTGCTTGGTCCTCTGGAATCAAAGAGAACAAGTCTAATCCCTCCTCCATGGGACAACCCTCCAAATACTTGAAGAAGATCGCTATCATGTCCTCCCTTGAGTCTTCTCTTAGACAGGGTAAACATTCTCATGAGTTAAACTTCATTTAGTTCACAGATCATATTACTGATCATTAAGTTAAATCTTTGTTAAAGCAAAACTACTAAAAAGAATAGACAGCTCAAATGACTAGAAATAAGTATTTCTTACTATTAGTTAAAATCCACACTACATTGATATTAAAAATGTCTATGTATTAAAAATTACTATCCAGCAGCTGTCCAATTACCCATATGAAATGAATAGTTCATATCATATATTTCCAATGGCTCAACAAAAGGTTTGACACTTGTTATCATTCTTAGAAGAGAATCTGGCTAAAATGAAATGGCACAGGGCAACACAAAATCATATTTTATCAGAGATGACAGTTAAAGAACAGCAACCATCAGGAGTATCTGTACTGTACTTATTTGGAGAAAGGAATTACTAATACACCACTTCTCAAGTTAATTTACTTTTATGAAGGATAAGCTCTATTTGCAGTGTGAAAACACTCATGTTAACAAAATGACGGGTCTTAATCTACTATCCTTTTTCCTACAAAAATATACAATTTATCATTAACATTTAATTTACTGTCATTAATTCATATGTGCTTTCAAAATAAATGCGCCACAGCAATTCTAAGGGTCAAAATATTTTCAAGAGTAAAAGATTAAAAAATGTATAATAATTTACTAAATTTCTAATCAGTAAAAAGTCTTAAGCTTCTTCCCCCACCCTTACCAAATAAAGATAATGTCTATCTTTAGTTGGGGATTTCCCTTAATGTTTTATCAGCACAAAATATTATCATCTCATCTAACCACGTGGAACCTTTGCCTAACGTAATTTGTCAAAATCTAGATTTCTTCCTTAATTGTTTAAGTTATAGAACTTATTTGATCCACCAGTGGAACTACTAGACTTGCTAATAACAAATTTTGTTTTTGGTATTTAGTAATATTAAGAAGAGAAATTTTAAGTTGGTATGTAATCCATATTCCTTGACATTATTCATAAAAAGGAATGAATGACAGCATTGAACGTTTTTTCCTCAAGTAAACAAACATGTAGTAACATGAAAAACATAAAATGAATGCCCTTCAAAAAAATTGGGTACTAACTTTCAATTTGGGGTAAAAAAAATTTATCAATTACAAATGTAGTTCCATCCCTTACCTCAAAGGTGATCTTTTACTGGAATTTCTTCCTAAAAATTATATGTCTATGAAAATATGAAAAATCATCATCCCTGTAATAGTACAAATAATTCTAACATGTACTTTTATAAATTGTCTTCCAAATAGAGTTTAATAACTATACAGATGGACCCAAGATTATAAAGTCAGGTGACTTATTCAAATTTAAAGGTTTGATTAATTAGGTGTTTTTAACTTGGGGTCTACGAACTTGTTTTTAAATAATTATTTCAATATATTTGGTTTCCTTTGTAATCATATATCTTATACATATAAAAACATTATTTTGAAAAGGGGTCCATAGACTTTACTAGATTGCCAAAAGATCCATGACACAAAAACATATCCATAAATCTATCCTTCAAAGACATCTCTGTGAAACCTTCCCTGATTATACTAGCCTGATATACTTCCTCTCTCTGAACTTTTATGGAACTTCATTGTTACTTTTGTGATACACACAAAGTATATAATACTGCTTTGTATTATTATTTGTGTACATGTCATCTTTCTATGAACTACTAGAAGATAATTATCAAAGGCTGGAAGGAAAAGCTGGAAGTTAGAGACAACTTTTTTGAAGGAAAAAGTAGAGCTAACACAGTAATTACTACAGGAAAACTTCAGTTATCTGTAGCCTCTGGGATATGGGGCATTTTGGACAGCCAATTTTCCCAAATAACTACTTAGCTCCTTTAAGTAGTGAGTTAATGGAAAAAAATGGGGAGTCTACTAAGAATGAAATTCTGGATAGAAATGTGTCTAAAATGTAGTAATACTTCAAAGCCTTAAATACAGTACACTGAATATAATTTAACGTGTTTTTTTTTTTTTTTAGAAAATGATGATGTAGAGCAGCTAGGTAGCACAGTGCTGTAGCACTTGTCCTGGAGTCAGGAGGACCTGAGTTCAAATTTGACCTCATACACTTACGAGTTGTGTGACCTTCGGCAAGTCACTTAACCCTGACTGCTTCCAAAAATAAAAATAAAAAAATGATGCAGAGTCAAATTAAACATTTACCAAATGACTATGCACAAGGTTTTGGTGCTTTAATTACAGTACTGTTCAGTAATGTTTTGGGGGTCTATTAAGGTGTGTAGCTTTGTTTGTGCCTATGTTAAAAATAAAAAAAAGAATTTTGTTCTTTGAGTTCTTGTGTCTTTCTTTGTAATTTTGCTGTCTCTTCTCTGTCAGGTTAACGCTTCTTATTGTTGTCAGTATTTTGAACTATAAGCAGGTCCCCTTCTAGCTTCTACTTTTCTGCTTCTAATCTGTCATTTTGGAAACTAGATAGTCAAACTTCTTAGAATTAAATAAGTAGGAGTAAATAACTTCTGACTTAGTATCAGAAGGATTTTTCTATGAGTAAAATGAATGAATTTTAGTGCAAAAATACTTTGTGATATTTTGGTTACACAGGGACTGTATTCTGGATAGGTTAATGTGCTGGATAGCTGAATTCCAGATAAGTGAGTCATTGTTAGACTTCTGTGAATGAAGTGAGTAAGCAGTTTAAGTCCCCCATGAAAAAGTATTCAAAGGCCTCATTCTTACTCATGGAATTGTTGAAAAGGCTAAAGCAAACAAAGAAGTTGTTTTCAGATATAATACTTATTACAACATGTCTTGTGACAGTCAAATAACCATTAAGGCTCATTAATTCTATCACTGTCTAGTGTATTTCAACATTATTTCACTGCTGAGAACAGGTTTCAAACAGAGGAAGTATTTTTCCTAAGTAATACTTATATCCAAAATGTCTTATCACTACAGTGCCCAAAATAATTCTTAATGGATAAAAAAATAAAAGCATGACATTATGCATTACCTAGATGCTGAAAGAAATTAAAAGACTTACACTTTTATTGGCATGGCTACCGGCAGGGCAGGATGGATCCTCTTTGTGGTATTTTTAAGCTTGAGAAATAATGAGGAGATAATGACCAAGAAACTACTTCTTTCCAGACTTTAAACCTTTAATATAGGTTATGCTATTGGTATGAATAAAAGGGAGATGGTTCAGATAATATATCTTACCTAATACGTACAATTTCTAACTTCTTGTTCATCAGTGATAAGGTAGATATTACATAAAAGGTTAATCTATTTACAAATAATTCAGAATTAGCTGTACAAACAGAGCTAACCAGGAAATTTCAATAAAAGTATTACTTGAATCTTGGTTAACTAAAGTTAAGAGAAGAATGTCAACAAAGCTTGCCATTCACTTGTCATGTATTTAAGCAGTCCAAACTAACTAGGTCTTCTAAGTAGTAGTTGTACTTAATACTGCAGAGTTATAGGCCCATTTAGGCTAGATGGATGTGTAAAAGTTTTTATTGAAATAGTTTAATCTGTGAAATAGGATAAAACCTTGGTAAGAGTAGGTTAGGTAAGATAAGGGAAAAGGAGTTGGTTCCACTCATCCTAGGTGTTTCTTTTGGTGAGATGGAATAAGAATAGATATTTCAGAAAAAGTCAGATGGTAGACAGTCACCCAACTCTGGGAGAACTAAGCGGACAGATCTTACCTCTTATCAGGTAAAAGAGAAAGGGATGAAAAGCAGCCCTGAGGAGAGACAGAGTTTGGGAACACTGCTGACCACTTGAGTACTTTCCCCTCTTGGTTTGGTTTTCCTAACTGTTTGATAGCTTTCAGTGGATCATCACTCACATTCTACCCCTTATATATAGGTATAATCTAAGGCTCTGCCCTGAGCACTTTTCTCTTGCTACACTCTCTAGGTTGAACCCCATGGGTTCAACTCTATACAACTGACTCCCAGATCTAGATATTCAGTCCAAGTTCCACTTTAACAACTGCTTACTATATCTGTCCAAATGGATGTCCCCTTAGGCTTCTTAAATTCAGTAAGCTCAAAACAGAACTCATTAGCTTTCTTCCCAAACATTCCCCTCTTCCTAATTTTCCTATTTCTTTGAAGGACACCAGCAATCTTCTAGTTATCCAGGCTCACAATCTCAAAGTCATCCTTGACCCACTTTGCCATTCTTCATTCTCCATATCCAATCAGCTGCCAAATTTTGATTTTATCTCCATAACATTTGTACACTCATAGAGTCACCACCATAGTTGGACATGACTGAACAACCACAGCATAGCCACCACCATAGTCCAGGCCTTATCAAATCATTATTTAACTATTATAATAGCCTCCTAATTGGTCTCCCTGTCTCCTGTCTCCTCTCTCAAATTTATGGTCCACATAGTTGCTAAAGTTGCTAGATTCTGTTAAAACATAAGACTGAGGTCTCTCCCTTGTTCAGGAGGCTCTATCGGTTAACAACTACATTTAGGATAAAAGACAAACTCCTGTTTGATATTTAAAACCCTTCACAATCTGGCTCCAGGCTTATTGTATAATACTCTCCCCCCTTCATGTCCTCTATGTTCCTGTTAAACTGCTCTATACATATCATTTCATATCTTGGCTCTGTTTGTGTATGCGTTTGCACACAGGCTGTCTCTTTTTAGAACCCACAGCTTCCTTCAAGGCTCAGCTTAAGGGTTTCCATACACAAAAGGCCTATCCTGACCTCCTTGGTGCTCCATTCCCTTGAAATTACTTTGGATATATTTTGTATTAATTTATTTTGCTTGCATTGTTTTTCCCCAAATAGAATGTAAACTCAGGGCAGAGACATCTGTTTTATTTTTGTCTTGGAATTCCTATAGTCTACACTGTGCCTTACTAAACGAATGGATGGTAAGGTATAAGTAGCCTCAGTTTGAAGTTCAGCAGGTAATGCTTACTGTTAAGTCATTTCTGTCCTAAGGTCCCAGTCTCTATCCTGTTCAAGATCATATATCTAGGAAAGGAGCAAACCTGTTAGCCTGTACCTCCTAGAATACCTGAGTGTTGTGTTCTATGAGAGAAATACGGAAGTCTTGCTTCTGGGTTCACCTATTTTTGAATTTAGATCTTCAGAGAAACTCCAAACTTCAGGTTCCTCACTTAAAGGAAGGAAACTGTAGTCAAAGGAAGCAGAATGAGGACCAGAAATACGCCGTTCCCAAATCCCAGGCCTTATCTGTAGATAAATTGGCCAGGGTGTATTCACACCCAACTCTCTTCAATCCTTCATATAGCCAATAGAATAATTTTTCTTATGCATAGATCTAGTTATGTTACACATTTTTTTAAAAGCATAAATCCTAAATAAAGTTTAAACTCCTTTGTTTGGCATTCAAGGCCCCCCACAGTCTGGCATCATCTTAAATTTTCTACTTTTTCAACCTTCTGTCATATTTATTTCCTATATACTTTATGTTCTAGTCACAGTGGACTGCTTCCTGCCCCCAAAACACTACAGCTTAACTTTGCTTACATTGTTCCCTTTCCTTAGAATACTCCATCTCCCGTCATTTCCTGGATCCTCAAATATCCTTTAAAGTCCAGATTTATGCCACCTCTTCAATAAACCCTTCCGCACTATACCACTACCAGTAACATCTTTTCCCTTCAGGCCTTATACAGCACTTTGCTTCATTAGGTGTTGGTGTCAGCAAGTCACAATTTCTCTGAGCCTCAATTTCCCAATCAATAAAATGCTACTTGTACTATTTCACAGGGTTGGTGAATAAAGAGTTCAATAAACCTTAAAGTAAGACTCTGTTTTACCTAAACTTTGACCTCTGTACCTAGTAGGCACTTAAGTGATTTGCTTTTATTCAAATTACTTTGACACTGAGCTGAGGGACTAAGGGATCTAAAAGAAGAAGGCATTACAGCTATTACTGGAGTGTGGGACACTTCACTGGAGGATCACTGCTATAATGGTCATATAAGGACCTTTACGGGTCAGAAAAAGCAACTCTGGATTGTTACAAGACAGAATAATGGCACAGTACTTCTGGAATGAAGGGGAACAATAACAAAAAGGGAGATAGAAACATGCCTTTATCTTGGTACTCTTTTCATTCACTTTGCTGCCCTAAGTTACACAAATTTGTTATTTAAAGCGCTCGCTTTTCCAGTCCCAACAGGAGCTGTGAAAGACGATGAGTGAGCTGGTTCTAGCAATGGCTACAGATTGTGCAGTAAACAAAAGTATGTGTGATGGTATTAAGGGCATGGCACACCCATGCATGCGTCAGTTTAGAAGTAACTATGGTTTTGAGTTGATTCCAAAATCAATCATTTCTTTTAAGACAGAAATCTATTTCATTGTCACAGATCAAATACACCACTGGCTCTGGTCAGACACTCTGAAAACCCATGTTGATGGTTCAATGGGATGAAATGAATTAAAGTGAATGTATGGATTAATACAACCCATCCCCACTAACTCAAAGTACATGTCCTAATGATGGTAGATTATCTTCATATAGAAGGAAGCAGATGTTTATTACTATATAACATTCTAGATATTGCTTAGGGCTTAAGCAAGGGCAACCAATAAACATTTGGTTATGTATTACTTATGTATGCCACCCCAGATCCTGTACCTGTACATTTGACCAATACTGTCAATTTATAAAGTAAGCTCGTATAAGGCACTGAAACAGCCTGTGCCTTCATAAGTTTAAACATAAGGTTGTCCCAACAGAGATGGTTTCACTATAACCAAACCGTCTGTATAGTCATAAAACTCCATGGTACTGTTTGGCCCAATGCCCATTTATGATGTTATTCCTGTGGAATTACCTCTTGTAACACTGGCTAAACTAAAGTTGTGTTTTCCCAAAACCAATTACTAGGCAGTTACACTAATAAGAGATAAATCTCCTTATGAAAGTTTACATTAGTAAGTATTTTATATCTACTTAAAGCACTTATTAATATAGTGTGATCTAATCATTTGAATGATTAGGGTTCCACTACTGCTATAGAGAAAACAAAGTAACATATTCATATTCTCTAATGTAAGGAAAGTATATTTTAATTTCAAGACAAGGTAATTTCTTGAACACAATAAATACAAAGCAGATGGAATTGTGGTCTGTTTTAATCTGGATACTGTTTAGGAAACAACATGAAAAGCGAGTCCAAAAAGTTTTTAAGTTTCTAAAGAAAACAGACAATTCTTAGTCAAGTTTTTTCTTTCTCAGGGCCAAGTGATCCTATTTTCTCTCATACAATTGTTGCCTTTTAAAACCTGAGGCTCCACTAAAGTGTAGAGGGCAGGCACAGTCAGAATGGGGGATGGAGGGAAAGGAAACCACAGAGAAAGGGAAGTTAGAGACCTGATGTATAGTATTTCACAGAAAGTGAAACAGAAGTACATGTAAACAACACAGGGCACATATCAGACCTCATGCAGACCTACTTGTCCTGCTATTTCAATGGTATTCACCTTCAGTGAACTATATCATCAAAACCTGGCAAAGTTTTTATGCTTTACACACAGTAGGCATTTAAGCGATGTTACTGTCAAACTACTTTAAAATCTGGTTAAGGTACAATGAGGGGCATCTCCTCCAAGTAGCTTTCCTGGATTAGGCCCAATCCTACCCTGATACTTTTACTTTTCATCCTTTCAGTACTTATGCACTGTTTTTTAATACAACAATGCCTTACTGTTTTCTTGACCTGTTAAGTGCTGCAACTTACTTTAAAAATTTTGGATAGAAATCTCTAAAATTTGTACTATATTTTGTTGCCTTTTGAGTAAAATGAACATAATCATACTGTTTGTCATCCATGATTATCATGAAGATCAATTATCTTGTTAATGATGAGGTATGACAAAATGAGATCAACTTCACAAGTCACATAGAAACATAAGGCTTCTTTACATCTTCTATGATGCTGGCTTTTGAGGTTATTGCTTAAAGAGTTACTTACTCCATACACCAAATAGCCCTTTTGCCACCTTTCTATCAGGCTATACACGATACACTTTTGTAAGTTCATGCCTACCTCATTCTTCATAGTCCCTTTAAACTTGCTACAGGTTTAAAAGATGTTAGAGTAACGTATAAAGTAAACAATAATAATAGCTAGCATTTATATAACAGTTTAAGGTTTGCAAAATGCTTTACAAATATTACATCATTTTACAAATTTCATTTAAATAGTGTCAGGGTGAGGACCTTAGGGATTAATCTATATAAACATTAGTACGTGAGATTAATGAGATTTTATGAAATGTATTACGGCTACATGAAAACATGGAAAATCTTGGTTGTGCTCTACATAATTGAGGCTACTGCTGGTAAGGAACCTCTAATTGTTGATTAAGTGCTGATTTACTATCATTTGTATGTTAATTTATAAGTCTCTTAGAGTATTTTATGCATGTATAATGACATATCCCTAATCATCCAGATATACAATGCAATATTAGAGATAGTACACGGACTGTCAGGTGAAAAAGAAAACGAGTACGTGAACAGAGAAGTGAGAAAGATGCAACAAAGTGTCAGAGACTGAAAAATGGCTGGAGTCCCTCTAGATCTGGTACTGTGCCTTCTGTTTCTTTTACATTCTCTCTATGTTGCCCTGTCAAGTGTTTAGGACACAGCGGACACTCAACCATAAAAGTGCATGTTCAGAAGTTAAATGTTTGTTTGTTTTTCATTATGGACCTGGGTCTTCACTGGTATTACACTGAATGCGGGTGTAGACCAACTACCGTCCTGCACCTTAGAGACTTAAAAGGTGCTTAGTGCACTGAGACCTTAAATAACTTGTCTATGGTCACATAGCCCGTATGTGTCAGAAGGAGGACCTGAATCCAGGTTTTCCTGACTTGAGGCCTGCTCTCTCTAACCACTATGACATTGCTAGCTTGAGGCTTAAATATTTAAACATGGCTTTTAACAAATTTTTAAGTCACACTTCAATGTTTAACTTGGATATATATAAAGCTATTACTACTCTCCTCTGACATACACTCAATCCATTCATGATAGGTTCCCATGGATCTGGGAATTCTCTTAACTAACTTTTCATAGGTCCAGAAGTGGGACCTGAACCATTCTTCCCTTAACTTCCCCATAATTTTTCAATTTTGCTGAGGAGAAATCAGAAGTAGATTGAGGTAAGGCAAGAAAGGGAGGCACAATTGGCTGAGGGAAGCCACAAATTCCTAAACACAAATTTAAAGAGGGAATGGTCTACTAAAAGGATTGTCTTTGCATGTGAACAACAGATTTTCAAAATAGAATAGGGTAGAGGAGGACAATTTTTTTAATTAGTTTTCATGCCTCAGTACAAAAGCCAAAATATCATACACTCTTCTCCTATACCTTTTGACACATATATACCTTATAAATAAAAACCTTATTAATATACTTGAATAGTTTGTTCAGTGAGTGAATAAATGGGAAAGAGAACTTCAGTGGGAGACACTAAGAAAAGAAGTTGAGAAAAAAAGGAGTGATCGGCAAATGCTAGCTTTTGGCTACTTTTCACTGCTGAACACAGAGGCCAAGTCACATTTAGAAATCTAAGAAAGGGAAAAACTAAATGTTCTGCTTATAAGGTATTATTATAATCAAACCTTTTAAGGCAAACTGTCAATCCTTCTTATCTCCTGTTTCGTCTCCCTGCTACATATATCTGAATGACAGAGTAATGAAAATGGACAGAATATACCCCCATACGCAAATCAAGGGATGAAAACAATATTTGAACTTATAAAAGATACCTATTTAAACATAAAAGCATAATCAAGAAATTTGTGTTCATATTTGATGTACTTAAACTTTTCGAAAATACTAGTGGATTCCTTGGTTTTATGGAGTGTTCCAACTTTAGGCTTAGTTTGTGAAGTCAACTAGACGCAGTGGAAAGAATACTGGATTTGGAACTCAAAAGATCTGAGATGGAATGGTTGCTTTTCTACAACTACTTAAGCGACCTTGGGTCAAATTTATTTAACCTTTACAGGCCTCAGTTTTCACATATGTAAAATGAGGAGGTTGGACTAGTTGACTATGTTCCTTTTCAACTTTAAATCTAGGATTGTATCATTCATAGGGCCATAGTCATAAGTCAGGGATCTCAGCAATCTAGTCCAACCCCTTCAGTATAATGCCAGGGACTTATATGTACTTATTTATTACTCAACTTATATTGACAAATTTATGGAATCTGGCTTCAGAATGCCACCAGGAGAGATGGCACAACACTGTATCATGATCTACTGCAAGTAACTGACAGAGTGAATAACAAAGGCCTAAATAATGCAGAGCTGAATAGAAGAGTAGAAAAAACTATTAGCTGTCCACAAAGTCTTAGGTATTTTAAGCATTAAGAAACAACAATTCTACTTGTTTGTTGCTTACTAATATGCAACTGACCTGAGAGAAAAAATAGTGGTAAAACAAATGCTCATTTTTCTTAGACAAAGTCAACTATTGAGTTCAACAGGGGAGCAAGACTATGTACGGGCCTTATGTTTGTATCTGTTGTGAATTTATGATTTCCTTTAAGAATTGTTTTTAGCATTGCAGTTCTTTTAAGCAACTAAAGGAAGAGTAAAATAACGTTATTAAAATTGTTATATCCATAAAAACAGTAACTTGTTCGATTAAAAAAAAGGGGCACTGGGGTCAACAAAGGCAGTCCCGCCTGAAAACTGAGATACTTAAATACTTCTCTTTGGAAGGATACAGATTCAATTTTTATACATGTGCTTTTGGTTGTAAATTGATTTTCCCTTCACACAAAATATACTATGACTGAACAACAACATTATATATTGGATAATTAAGGATTTTAGATGCTATCAGCCAGAAGGCTGGACTGAAGTCAACATGCTCATACAAAAAATTGCTAAGATATCTTAAACACATGCCAGCTGACAATCTTACCACTTGAAACAAAAGTATATTTGTGTTGTGGCAGGGGAGAGGAAAAGAGCCACACCCAAAATTAAGTCTTCTTAAAGTGATACTTAAGTTTCAGATTTTTGATTTCAGAATTGACATTTAAAAAAACTCCCATTTTCTATGGATACGTACAAGCAATGTCAGGCCCAACATTTTTAAAGTAAAGGTTCCACTGGTCAATACCACTTGGGTGACTATTCACTGAGGGTTGGTCCAACACAGATTTAATACTAATCACAGAGGTCTTTAAGTAAGAAATACCGGGACGACGGCCTAACCCAAGGAGCTACTCCTGGAGGTCTAGAAGAGTGACTTAGAGCTAACCAGCCTTCCTTGAGTCTGGGATTGCTGGATGGGGTTAGAATCCAGGTAAGTAAACTTGAGAGACAAGGAGAATATAGTAATTTGATAGACTGACCCGCGCGAGCAGCACTCGGTCTGTCCTCTAAGGAGGACTAAAGCTCTTGACCTGCCCTGGTCCCTCCCGGTGATCCTCCAGGACCCTCCCCGTCGTGGACGCTGGCAGGGAAGCCTCCCCCATGCTGGCCGCCGGCCATTCCGCTGCCCCTGCCCGGGTACCTGGAGCCTCGACCCCGGCTCCCTGTCGTTCCCACTCCCCCGGCCCACGCTTACCTTGGCCACATAGTCTTTCACCTCATCCAGGTCTCCATTTTTCAAAGCCCACATGAACTCCTTGTCGCACATCACTGCGGCGGGGCCGGCCGGATGGAGAACGGGAAAGAAGACGGCGGGCGGGACTGAAGGAAGGAGGGCGAGGAGCGAAGGCAGCGGCGGCGGGCGGGGAGCGGCCGCGGGAAGCCCGGACGGAGGGCGGCACAGGAGGGCTGCTGGCCAAGGCGGTCGGACGCAGCAGTCTCCGTAGCCGGGAGAAGGAAAGTTCTCTGGGAGCCGGGGGCCGCACCAAACGGAAACTGCCTGGAAAGGGAGAAGCGCCTTCCACTTCCGGTTCACGCTCCCTCCAGTGACCCGCCCCCGGCTTCCTCTTCCCCTTCTCTTCTCCAACGCCCAAATCAAAGCCCCGCCCCTGTCACCAGCGGGAACGTGGGGGTTGGAAGGGGGCGGGGCGTGCTGTTAGTGACTGACTGGCCTCCCTGCGCAGGCGCGCTTGAAACCGGGGGCTGGTGGAGTGATTTGAATTTGTAGAGCAGGCGTAGTAGGGGTGCCGGAGAGGACAATTAATTATAGAAGAGTTTTGGGGCTCTTAGAGCTAAAAAGGATCAGTCGATTAGGCATTTATTAAACATCTAGTATGTTCCAGTCACTGGACTAGGTGCTGGGTAACTGACATTCAACTGGGGAAGATAACATAGATGTACATATAAAAGGATACACAACATATATACAAAGCAAGTATACAAGTACAAAATAATTTGGGATAAGAGCCAGTAGATAGCAGCAGGGGGATCAGGAAAGCCATATGTAGAATGTTACACCTGAGCTGAACTTTGAAAAAAACTAGAGATACTAAGAGGTGAGGTGGAGTGCATTTAAGGCATGGGAAATGGACAGTCTGTGCAGTATCATGGAAAGGGAGATGAACTGTCCTGTGTGAGTGAAGAAAGATTGTCACTTTGGCTAGACCATAGAGAATGGGAAAAACATGAAAAGGTTGGAAAGGTAGCTTGGGGCCAGCTTCTGAAGAACTGTAAATGTCAGGCAGAGAAGTTTGTATTTTACCCTAGACATAATAGGGACCCTTACAAAGAAACTCAGGAGACTCACTCTAACTGGGCCCTGATCATCAGAAATCTTTTTTTTTTTTTTTATTTGGCAGAGAGCTAAGCCTTAGCCTGAGGTTATTCAACCCAAGCTAATATTTTGCCATTTTCTAGGTGAAAGCCAGTTAAAAGGAGCAGAGTGGGACTAAGTCCAGCCTGAGTTGTTAGTTATGGTGGTTAGAGAGAGGCACTGAAATTCTGGCTGAGCACATTCCTTTAACGTCATATCTTACATGATCTCTAAAGCATATTTGAATTTTGATCTTGGTTTCTTTTTTTCCATAGCTAACGTCATGCTTGACAAGATTTTTAGAGTCCAAAGTGCTGTTATAGAGTTCAAAGTTGGTAATTCCCAAGGAAACTGAAAGTACTTCAAGGTTTTTCTACAACTACTTTGAAAGCCAATGAGTCTGGGGCAGAACTTGCCTGAGACATCTCTGAGGGCAAATGCCCACTGGGTAAAATTTATCAAAAATGGAATCTACCCAGATAAACTAGGAAGTCTAGTTACCTAACCAGAAAGGTAAGCATTCCATTTCTAGCTGCCTTCAAAGAGCAAAGACTTAATTCAGTAATACTGCATAGGTATCTGTTGTTATATAGAATTAATATATTCCAGGATTGTTAACTATAAATAGGAATTTTTGTAAAACAAAAGCAATTCTCCTCATAAACTTGTTTGCACACAAGATTTGTCTTGTCTTCACAAACTAGAGATGTGTCCTCATAGAAAAGAAATCTCTAGTAAATCTACTTGAAAGCTGGAGTAATGAGACAGGAAGGACTTTGCCAGCTTAGTACTAGGAACACTTTCAGAGAACCTTAATAACTCCAGCATTTTCCCTTTTTTAGGATTCAGATTGTCCTATGTTCCACTCTCAGTGCTTACCTTCCTACGTGAGACTACTGGGATTTCTCTTATACTTGAAGACTGCTTAATTCCACACTTGTAACTCCAGAAACTCACCTTCATCTTTTTTTCATCTAAATACTTACATCTAAGAGAATCAGTCTAAAATATTACAGCCTGCCATTGGTGCTTCTGTCTAATACTACTTTAGCTTGCAAGTTTCTTTAAGTTGAACCTTTACATTTTTCAAAGTGAATTAATGCTTTAGTTTGTCTGTTTCGTAAGTTTGAAATGCCATAAAGTGACTTTAGTCTAAATGGCAATACATCAATCAAGGCTAGATTCCTTTGATGTAGCAGTAAGAAAAATGTATCAATCACTGTTCTGGGTACTTTGCTGGGACCTAGGAATACAAAGATAAAAATGAACGATGTCCTTGACTTCAAAGAGCTTACATTATATTAGAAGAGACAACATGTTCCCCAGTACAAAACATGTGCATAATAAGGATATACAAAATATAAATATTTATATAAATATAAATAAATGTGAATTAGTTTCTTGGGGTAGACACTCCTTTCCTCCCTTTATGACCTATCCCACAATGTTCTGTCCTTAATCGTTTACCACATAAACTATAACAGCAAGAAACTAAAAGACTTTTGTTCACTTCTCTTGAGGTTCCACTCACTCCCTTACTGCCCCCCACCCCTTTCACTGTTGCTTTTTCCTGTATAAGCATTTATTTTATGATTTGTGATTTGGAGCAGTCTTTCATATAGTATTTGATAGTTTTCAATTCTTTTGAGGACTGTATTATGAAATGACTTTTGGTTTTATGTATTTCTATTTATCTATTCACACATGCAAATATATAATATATAATAATACAGAAAAATATAATATAAACATATAATATATAAATATATAATATAATACATGTAAATACATATATTTATATATTTATTTATATTTTGTCTATTTAGCTTGGTTATAAGATTATTATTATGGTTATTTGATGCAAAGATTTTTTCTGTCAAATACTTTTATCCTGTTAATTTTGTTCATGCAAATGCTTTTTTAATTTCATATAATTGCAGTTATTTTTTGTTTTTACTTAAAAATTTTTTAAAAATTATTTCTACTTTTTTTTTTTGGTAATCAACTTTATCCTATATTTGTGAAAGCTATTGTCCCTGTAAGGCAGAGATGTCAAAATTCCCAAGAATTGGGAAATATTTAACAAAATAAATACAAATACAATACAATATAGATAATGTTAATTTGTAGTTTTCTAATTCGATATGCAACCCCACGGGGATCTTTTTCAACTTCCGTTGACACCACTACTTTAACTTCCCTTTTGTGTATATAGAAATTGATGATGAAAAAGGCAAGAGTATTTTTGTATAAGAAAAGAAAAAAAATTAAATCCACTGATAAGGAATGTAAAGTATTTCCTTTTCCCTATAACAGCTTGATTCCTAAGAGGAGTAGGAAAAGAAATTTGGTTCAATAAAAACTTATTAAAATCAACGTGTAAAGAAACACATTGTGTTTACAAAATGTGTAAAGAAACTCAGATTTGTTACAAAAGGAACAGAAAATGAGGGAAGGTATGATAAAAGATATTGGGCTAAACTTAATTTCTTCCAGACTTCCAATTTTCCTAGTAATTCTTGTCAAATAGGGAGTTTCTTCCACGACAAGTAATGTTTATCAAACACTGAGTTATTGAGTTCAGCTATTTCTGATTCTTCCTTTTCTAGTCTATCCCATTGATTTGCCTTTCTATTTTTTAACCTGTACCAAATAGTTTTGATGATATTGCTTTACAATATAGTTTGAGGTCTAAAAGCGCTACTGCCCTATTAATTCCAACTTGTAAAAATTATTTTTTCCAGATAATCTAAATCTCTTGTTCCTCCAAATGAGTTATTGGATCTCTTCTGCTTTCAATTTTTTTCGGTTTTATCTTTTATGTCAAACATATGGCTATACTCTGTATATGGCCCACAACACTCTTGAGTGCAGCCCAAACCAGATTAAAATGTAATTGGGAAATGTTAAACAAAGTAAATAAAAATGCAGTAAAGCAGATAATATTAATATGTGATTTTCTAAGTCAACCTGTGACCCTCAGGGATCTTTAATATATGGTTTCGTGACTTCTGTGGCCCTCTGTATTCGTTTGAGTTTGACACCAGTGCTTTATACAGCTAATTTTCTTCATGCTTTCTCACTGTCACTCAGAGAATTTGTGCTTTAAAAAGGAAGGAAAATCAAACAAACAAATGTATGCCGATTCCACATTCGTATCTTTGTCTCACCCTAGTCACCAGAAAACAAATATTGCATTTCTTAGTATTTGAGTACTATCTGAAAGTATTTAACTTTTTGTCGTTCAATCAGTTTGGATGTGGAATACTCTGTTCAACTCTGGGTTCTACTAGATGAATGATTAGAATTCTTCCCTTTTACTGAACATCCAATTATTTCCTTTGATGCTTAGTTTCAGCTTTGCAGATGTGTGTTATATACACACACATATATATGCACATTTATGCATATACAAATAACACACATATATACATATAAAATACATATATTTATTTTTGATAATCTTTATTCTTTACTCTTTGAACATCATTCCATTTTTCCTTGTTTAATTGTAACCATGGGTCAATGATGTGTTATTCTGAAACCATTCAGAATTTTTTTTAATGTGAAATACTTTTTTCTTAGTACTGGCAAAATTTTGATATTGTAGTTTTGACATTTGACTTATGTTTCCTGATGAAATGAACTTGGGGTTTATTTATGTTGGTGCTCTATGGATTCTCTTAATAGGAGTTTTGCTGTTTGCTTAAAGTATTTCTGGAAAATTATTCTATATGATTTCTTAGAGTAAGATTTTTTTTTCAGGATGTTTTTCTGAGTGACCAACTTCTTAGATTTTTTTGTAGTCTCTTTTGAAGTTCAGTACCCATGTTTTAAAGAGTTCTTATACATTCCATATACAATTCCCTTTTTCTGTTCTACTTTCTGTATATTTGGTTTAAAATAATTAAAAAAAATTAAAAGCAATTAAACAATTAGTTAAACAATGTAAAGAATTATCATATAGTAGGTTCTTTCAGTTCAGGTCTTGCCATTGGTGAGTTTTTTGAATTTTGGACCCCTTTACTTATATTATTTGGCATGGTGAGAGAAGAGTCTCTTATAGGAAACCTCTCACTCTGCCATCTTTCCAAGATTCCCCAGACTACTATAAAGGACTTATCAGAATGACCTGTAATAGCTAGCATTTATGTAATACACAACATGCCAGGTACTGTACTAAGTGTTTTATAAATATTTTATTTGGTCCTCACAAAAACAACCATGGAAAGGATGTGCTATTGTTATCCCCATTTTACAGATGAGGAAACTGAGGCAAACAGAAGTTAAGTAATTTGTCCAAGGTCACACAGTAAGGCTAGATTTGAACTCGGATTTTCCTGACTCCAGACCCAGTGTTTTATCCACTGGCTACATAGCTACTAATCTACATGTTCTACATGTAATGTCGTAGTTTCTATAAGAAATCAAGTAGTCTTTCAAGTGATTTTCTGTAACAGACCACATCTTCATAGACTTATGACTGACAGAAGGGTATACTAATGTAAGATTCAGGTGTATTTATTTTTTGTTGATTATAAAAAAATTTACTTTGTAGAGTGGAACATACTTTTAATGACTGTCTTCCAAAAGATGTTTCTCCTTTGTATGCTAAGATCATACAACATTCTTTCAGAGGTACAACCACAGAGATAACTTTGTTTAATAATTTACTATCAATAACAAGCAGAACATAAAAGAGACTTATTTCAATCAATCAGTCATTCAACAATCATTATAAAGCACTGACCATCTTCCAGGCACCATACTCACTGCTGGGAATACAAACACAAAAGTGGGACTGTTTGTGTTCTCAAGGAGCTTCCATTTCAATAGGGAGATCCAATAAGGAGTGGTGACCAGAAGTGGAGGTCTTGGCATAAGAAGCCATAGGAATTGTGATTGGAGCATAGAGTAGTAAATTGTCATGGTCATGCTCTTTAAAGTGTAGGATGGGATGAAGTGGACAATAAAGTTTTGATGAAAACTGCAGAACAGATAGGCAGATCTATCCAATAACACAATTAGCCTTTGTAGGACTATTGATTCCAGAACAGGAACAAGAGATGAGGGATGTGATAGCTATCTGAATTATGCCTTCATTTTAACCACTCTTCCTCCCATTAGTAGACAAGGGTATATGTTTGTGTGTGTGCGCATGCTCCAGGTGTCCTTCAGAGTAAGGCAGAATTTTGCAATAAATATTTCTAGAGTGAATGAGTGAAAGGAATCAATGAATGAAGGTGCTGGTAATTGCCACAGAAGCCTAAGTACTTCGAGCATCTTCAGAATACTAAACCAAAGCACTATCATTCCATTATTCTTGTCCACCAAAAAACAGAAACATATTGGCACACCTGTCGGCATTAAGGATAAACAAGAAAATCCCATTATATATTATCCCAAAGGACCTTCAGGATTTCAGCTTAAGATCTGAGAGGAGGCAGATTTGCCTGAAGAGTACATGGACACTGGAAGGGATGTCAGTGAGACAGTCATAAAGAATCTTGGGTCCCTTTTTATTATCTCCCAGGAATTCTTACACTTGGCAGAGCGTTGGGATACTTTGAAAGACACTGAGACAGTCATCATTGCCCTGAAACTCGTAGAAACCTTCCTTACCCCTTTGCCTGCCAACTGGAGCATCTGAAGTATTCTCTCTGTTGTCCCAGGTTCCAGGAGAGAGACAAATACGTTATTTTATAGTGAAGAGATTGGACTTGTACTATTTTCTGGATCCATAAAATGATTGACTTGCAAGCAAACAATCAGGGAATGTTAAAGATTGTAAGTTCACAGTCTGGACAAGGCCTAATTAGAGTCGTTTTTGCTGTTTTAGTTTAACTATTGTGGCCCGCAGGATGATTCTGTGGCTTATAGGCTTGGATAACAGAAAGGACCAAGCAGTTTCTTCCACAGAGACAAAGCATGACAGAACCCGAAAGGCCTGAGCAAACTCCTAGTTAGAGAATTTCCTGTAGTTGAGCATGGTTATTATTGTTTCATAGTATCGTAGATTTATGTCTGGAAGGAGTTTCAAAGCTCATCTATTTCAACCCCCTCCTTTTTCATATGAGGAAACTGAGCCCTAGAGATGAAGTTACTTATCAGGAGTCAATTCTAGGGAATAATCTCAGGAAGATGACTTATATTAAAGAGATACTGTTTACCAGCCTGAAGTGAAGAGTATGGTCTCAGAGATAAGAACATCTAAGGATGGATTACAATTAAAGATTGGTCAGGAGGTAACATAATCATATGAATGGGTGGGTATTTCTTCATGTAGTATTCTAAGTCTGATTTTTTTTGATGATCAATAATTAGTTGCCATGCTATTATCACAATTATTTATTTTTATAGAATAAGTATAATCGCCTAGAATAGCATGTTACATCCCTTTATCTGTCATTTGTTCCTGGCTTTTGGAAATTTAAACCATTTGAGAAGTTTAATTAAATTCAGTAATTATTAAGTACCTACTATGTACAAAATACTATGCAAAGTACTGGAGGTGGGGATTGATAAAAAAATTGGATAGGACATGATTCTTGCCTTCATAGAGCTTACTGGATAGTAGAAGGATAAAACACTAATAATTCTAATGCACAATAATGTGCATTAAGTACACTAGAGAGGTACAAAACCAATTGCTAGCTGACATAAAATTGTGAAACTAGGGGACCATTATTGATCTGGTAGCTGGTAAAATGTAAAATCCTTGAGGCCAGGCACTGGCTCTCTTTTGTGTTCATATCCCCAGTGTTTAGCCTAGCACCTGCCAATAGTGGGTACTTAATCAATGCTTGTGAATCAGTTGATTGGCATTTATCCATATTTTAGACCTAATTTCCAAAATAAGATGCATAGCTTCTGAAAGGCTCCATTGTAAATACATTCATACCAAAGTGCTAGCTAGCAGTTGCTGTGTTTGAGTTCTCTGGGAGTTATGCCCAGTTAAATTTATTAAGAGATGGTTTTAGCTTGCTGGGTCTTTGACATGTTGGGTTGAGTTCATGGTACTACTAAAGATCTAAATCATAAAGCAAAGTCTCACTGGTTTATTCAGCAAGAATCTACCCTTATGTGTTTGCTTCAGTAAACTGGGAGTACAGGTCACAATATCAATACAGACATTAACAGTCTAAGCAGATGCACCAACACTAAGCAATGGCTTTTGGATTCAAGTAGTTCCTATATACTGATACAAACCATGCATAGATCAAGAGAGAAATATACTTACCTATATTTAGCTAGGAGAAAATATGCCTGGAATCCATAAGAGACATTCAAGAGAGATTTTTTTTTTATTTAGGTGACCTATAATGAATATGACTAGAACAGCCTGGCCTTATACAATATTAATCCCAAATGCAATATAACCAAACCACCTTTCTACCCCTCTATGTGTATATAAATAAGATTGAACCTCCTTTGTGTTTTATCCTATATTCTCCCTGGACCTCATTTGGTATTTAGTTTTATGTCTATAAGTCTTTTTTCTCTGAGGCAGCTGCACTCAATAAGTAGGTTGATTGTGATAATGAAATACAGTTTTGTAATCTAACACCAATTACAAGTGGATACTTGACTTAATAAAACTTTAAGTCACAGCTTCTAGTAGGCAGAGAATTGGCTCTTTGAAATGTATTTCATGGCTCCTAGCTGGTCCGGATAATTTGTGGGTTGGTCCAAAGGGAAAGTTGTGGCAAAAAGTCCTTGGTAGCACATTCTGAGCACTTTCCTATTTTTTTGGTCAGAGGACTCTAACAGATTGGCTCAGACAATTCTAACAGATTGGCTTTCAGCAGGTGGAGATAGTTGGGTTGTGAGGCCATCAAAGGAGTCAGAGGACCTGGTTTTGAATACACAATCTTGGATAAGTCATCTGACCACCGTGGGCCTCAGTTACCTCATTTGTAAAAAGAAGGGTTTGAACTATGACCCTTTGATCCTGGGTGAATACCATGAGTAAAGGCACAGAAGTGGGAGAGGGCATATAATTGGGGAATGTTGAGTCATTCCTATTTCACTGAGGCACAGGGTGGGGGAATATTGGGAGATAAAGATGGACAGATAGATTGGGGCTAGAATGTGAAGGACCTTGAATTTCAGTCTAAGAAACTCGTATTTCATTGAACAAGTATTGGGAATCCACTGAAGTAAGTTTTTAAGCGAAGGTTTAGGAGAGGGTGATATCATAATCAAGAAGGGTCGTAGGATAATTAATTTGGCAAGTGTGTGTAGAGTAGATTTGAGAGGGTAGAGAATGGAAGGTAAGGACAAGTCATGGAAACTATTGCAGTAGTTTAGATATGATATAGGATAGATATGAATTTAGGTGATGACCATGAAAAGAATAAGGAAGGAAGAGATGTGAAAAATATTGGGAGAGGAATTTCCAAGACTTTTTGACTAAATGATGGAATGAACCAATATGTTAAGTAAATTGCTATTTCTGAAATTTCTCTTGTTTTCCACACTTGGTCCAATCAGCTTAGTCATATTTCTCCCCACCCTCCAAATTTTTTAATTGATACACATCCTGCCATATGTGTCAAGAATGGACAAAGTTGAGATTCAACTAATTAGAACAGGTTTTTCAATCCAGAAATTTCCTAAAAATGCAAGTGATTTTTAGGCCAAAGTTACATCCATATCATGTTGGAGAGTGTGTAATAATAATATATTGTTTCTATTACAGTCATTTCTTTGCAACAAATAAACCAGCACAACAAATGCTTTCTCCCAGTCTTGCCCACATAACAATCATTATTTTAAGAATGGCTTGTACTTTCTTTATAGATAGCCCACAAAGTCCCATTTAATACATAATGTAGCTGAAATGTTGTACATTTATAATTTAACAACAGTAAATGATACTTTTGCATCCAGTACTGGTAATTTAACAAAACAATAACAAATGAATAGAAATATTTGATTTAATATGAGGGATTTGAGGAAAAACAGGTTCAGTTAGAGGATGGGAAAAAGATATAAACTTGTAAAGACCTAATAAAGAATTCTGGATACTTTCTATGACTTTAGCATTTGATGACACTAGTACTTTAATTTCAGTTTAAACTCTATAATTTGCCTTTTCCTTAATATAGGGATATCATTAGAGCTATCCATACATATCAATCATGATTCGTGTCAGTTTAGGTTCATAAGTGGAACAACGTATGGGTGGATAAGAGAAAAGAGTGGACATTTTATTAAACTCACGTAATAATAATTAAAAGAAAGATGAGGAGGAGAAAAGGGTTTGTAGACAGTGTGTTTGCAAGTCTATGGTTTTTGCTTGATGTTAACTGAGCTAAGAATGGGAAGAGGCTGGACTGGAAAGGATAAGAATGACTCTGGCATCAAATGACCTGGTTACATCTCTGTTCTGCCTAATACTAATTGTATGACCTTGGGCAAGACATGTAATCTTTCTGTACTTCTGTTTTCTTTTCTGCAAAATGAATATGTTGGACCAGATGACTTTCAAGGTTCCTTCCAGCTCTGCATCTATAATCATATGATTTGTTCCAGTATGAAGTTTATGAAACTATAACCATGGTGACCAGAGATGTATCTAGTGGGGGACAAATGAAGGTACTGATATCTTGGGGGCTGGGGAATGTTTGTGTCTTGAGAGAACATGCTTACTCCCTGTTAAGACTGCTGTCCTTGTGTTTATCTTGTGGGCTTCCACTGGCTGGGCACAACCACCCTCAGGCTGACCATGGTCATAGTCACTCAGGGAAATGTGGGGAGGTGAGGGTGGGAAAGCATAGAGGTCCACTAGAACAGGGGCTATCACTAGGTCTGATCTTTTCCTGCCCTCCTATAGGGGTATAGGCTAGATCACATTTTTTTCCCAGCATGACTGTGCTGTGGGCTGTCTTCTGTACTGCAACTGCTCCCTAATGCCTAAGCTATTTTTACTCCAGGTGAAAAGACTCTGATGAGGAATTGAGAGGGAAGAAGGATAGAGAGAAGTCAAGGATGACTCAAGGATTCCCAGATGGGCTAAAAAGGGAGGGTTTAAAATGTCACAATGGCAGCTGATCTTCATAAAACTAGGAGTCTCATAGCCAGGAGTGGGGAACTTGTGGCCTCAAGGCTACATGTGGCCTTCTAGGTCTTTGGGTGTGGCGTTTTGACTGAGTCCAACTTTTAAAGAACAAATCCTTAATTAAGGGGATTTGTTCTGTGAAGTTTGGACTCAGTCAAAGGGCTACACTTGAGGACCTAGAGGGCTACATGTGGCCTTGAGGCTGCAGGTTCCCATCCCTGCTCATAGCTATACATTCAGCCCTTTTTGTGTTTCATGAGCTTAAAAGTTGAAGCCTCATCAAAATAGAGAAATGCTTTGTATCAGGTTTACCAGTTTCAAACCACAAGTGAAAGTAAAACAACCAACTGTCCATGCTGAAAGAAGTTATCATAGCTGGCTATCCCATAGAAAGAAAATAAGTACTAGGATATTGAACATCTTCCAAGGAAGTAATTACTTTGGACAATTTAATTTTTAAGGGTGAGAGGCTTGTCATATGACAGCCATTGAGTGCTGAATTTATGTTAAAGTAAAATACGTAATTAGTGATTTGCTAGTGAAGGCAAAAAAATGCAACTCCGTCCCCCCAAATAACTTAACAATTTAAATCCCCTCAGTGTTAAAAACAAATCCTAAATCAAATTCACTAAATCAACCAGTATACATTTATTTGATTGACTTTTCCCATTTGAGATCTTAAGGGAAAAATAATATGTTATTTGAAGCTTTATAGAAGAAAATATCTCCATTGGCTCTTACTGGTATAGGTTGAAAGGACTTTAAACTTTGTTTTTCAGACACATTTAACGGGACTATGACATTTCTTATTTTATTTTATTTTGTTTTCAGTTCCAAATTCTTTCCCTCCTAGCCCCTCTCTTACCTGTTGAAAAGGCAAAAAATATGGTACCCATCATACATATGAAATCATATAAAACATATTTCCATATTATTCATATTCTGAAAAAATGACAAAAAAAAGGAAAAAGTATATTTTAATCTGCACTCTGAATCCCTTAGTTCTCTGTGTAGAGGTAGATAGCATTTTACATAATGAATTCTTTGGAGGTGTGGTAGATCATTGTATCCATTGGAGTTACTAAGACTTTTGTAGTTGATTATCTCTATGATATTATTGTTGCTATATAGATTGTTCTGTTTCTGCTCAATTCACTTTCTATCAGTTCAATGAAGTATTCTCAGGTTTTCTGAAACCATATCCTTCATCATTTCTTATAGCACAAAAGGATCCTATCACATTCATACACCATAACTTACTTAACCATTACGTAATTGTTGAGTACCCTTCAGTTTCTAATTCTTTGCAACCACAAAAAGAACTACTAAAACTGTTTTTGTACATATAGGTCCTTTTTTTTTTCTTTGATCTCTTTGTGATAGAGATCTAGTAGTAGTATTATTGAGTCAAAGGTTAAGTACAGTTTTATAGCTCTTTGGGCAGCATTCCAAATTGTTCTCTAGAAAGGTTGGACTAGTTCACAGATCCACAAATGGTGCATTAATATATCTATTTTCTGATATCCCTTCCAGCATTTGTCATTTTCCTTTTCTGTCATGTTAGCAATCTGATAGCTGTGAGATGATACTTCAGAGTTGTTTTAATTCGTATTTTTCTAATGATTAGTGATTTAGAGCATTTTTTCATAAGATTATTAGTAGCTTTGGTTTCTTCTTCTGAAAACTGTTCACATAATTTGACTATCAGTTGGGGAATGGCTCTTGTTTTTATAAATTTGACTCAGTTCTCTATGAATTTGAGAAATGAGACTTTTATCAGAGAAACTTGCTATAAAATTTCCCCCCCAGTTTCTTGATTTTCTTCTAATTTTGGCAGCGTTGATTTTTTTGTGTGTAAAACTTTCAACTTTTATGTAATCAAAATTATCCATTTTACCTTCTGTGAGCCTCTCTATTTCTTGTGTTATCTCTTCCCCTATCCATAGGCCTGACAGGTAATTTCTTCCATGTTCCCCTAATTTGTTTATGATATCACCCCTTTTGTCTAAATCATGTATGCATTTTGAGTTTATCTTGGCAAATGGTGTTAGATGTTGGTCTAATCCTAGTTTGTGCTAGACTACTTTCCTGTTTTCCCAGCAATTTTTCTCAAATAACGAGTTCATTCCCCAAAGAAATTTGGGTTTCTCAAATACTAGGCTGCGGTGCTCATTTATTTCTGTTTATTGTATACCTAATCTATTATATTGATCATCCACTCTATTTCTTATCTAGTATCAAAATGATGATTACTGCTTTGTAATGTAGTTTGAGATCTGGCACAGCTAGGTCCCTTTTCTTAATTTTTTTTTCCCATTGATTCCCTTGATAGTCTTGACCTTTTGTTTCTCTACATGAGTTTTGTTATTATTTTTCCTAGCCCTATAAAGTAATTATTTAGTAGTTTGATTGGTATGGCATTGAATAAATTAATTTAAGTTGTAATGTCATTTTTGTTTTAGTGTATCATTATATTTATAGTGGCCTACCCGTCATCAATTAATATTTCTCTAGTTATTTAGATCTGTCCTTATTTGTGTGAAGAGAATTTTATAATTGTGTTCATACAGATCCTGCATGTGTTTTAGCAAGTAAACTTCCTGTTGGGTTTGTTGTTAATATTATGTATATGTATATGTGTGTGTGTGTGCATGTGTGTGTGTGTGTGTGTGTGTGTGTATACTGATGACTTATATGGGTTTATTTTATATCTTATAATTTGCTAAGGTTGTTAATTGTTTAGACTAGTTTTTTAGTTGACTCTCTAGGGTTCTCTGGATCGTGGTTTCTAATCTATTCAGCTGTCCTCTACAGTTTTATGGGTGAATTAATCCTATTCATATTCACAGTTATGATTGCTGTGTATTTCCCTCCATCCTATTCTCTTATAGTTATTCTTCTCTTTTTTTATCCTATCCCCTCCTCAAAAGTCAGTTTTGTTTCTCACTACTGTCTCCTTTAATCTTTTCTGTTATTCACTTATTTTAGTCGTATTGGATTCTTTGTGACTCCATTTGGGGTTTTTGTGGCAAAGATACTAGAGTGGTTTGCCATTTCCTTCTCCAGTTCATTTTACACCAGATTTTAAATCAAGAAGATGAGTCTTCCTGACTCTAGGTCTGGCACTGTATTCACTGTGCCACCTAGTTGCCCTCCTTCTTATCACTCCTTCTTTCCCTCTAACCCTTCCCTTCTTACTTCCTTGTATATGTTGAATACATATATGCATGTATATATACATACACATATGTATATTTATGTGTGTGCGCATGCACGCACACGTGTGTGATTTATATTTCCCTGTTTGAATCAGTTCAGATGAGAGCAAGTTTTAAGTGTCACCTGTTCCCCTTGTCTATTTTCTCCTCCATTGTAAGAACTCTTATTGTGTGTTTCTTTTATGTGAGATTTTCCCTTCCTTTTCAGCCTTTTATTTTTATTTTGAGATCATCCCAACAAAATAGACTCACACCTATGCACTCTGTCCAAGTAACTCTTTTCTAACTGCCTTAATAAAGATAAAGTTCTTAGGTGTTACTCGTATCATCTTCCCAGGAATGTTTAACCTTATTACATCCCACGTAATTCCTCACTCATATTTACCTTTTTATGCTGCTTTTGAATCTTTTGTTTAAATTTCTAATTTAAAAAAATTCAGCCCTTGTCTTTTCACTAGAAATACTTGAAAGTACTCTAATTAAATGTCCATTTGCCCATTTTAGAATTATACTCAATTTTCTGGGTAGGTTATTCTTAGTTGTAATCCTAGCTCCTTTGCCTTTTGGAATGTCATATTCTCTTTTATATGATAGCTGCTAAATCTTGTGTGATCCTGATTGTAGTTTCATAATATTTGAAATATTTCTTTCTGGCTACTTGAAATATTTTCTCTTTGATCTGGGAGCTTTAGAATTTGGCTATAATATTCCTGGGAGTTATTTTGGGATCTCTTTCAGGAGATTAACAGTGGATTATTTCAATTTCTATTTTGTTCTCTGGGTCTATGATCTCGGGTTGGTTTTCTTTCATAATTTCTTGAAATATGATGTCTAGACTCTTTTATTAATCATGACTTTCAATCAGTCATTCAATTCAATCAGGATAATTCTTAATTTATCTTTCTTCAATCTATATTCCAGGGCAGTTATTTTTTGAGGAGATATTTCAGATTTTCTTCTATTTCTCCCCCTTCTTTTGACTTTGTTTTATTTTTTTCTTGATGTCTCATGGAGTTGTTAGCTTCCACTTAACCAATTCTAATTTTTAAACAGTTTCAGGTGAATGATGAAGGTAGAAGTGAGCCTATAGAGAGCTAAGAAGAAGATAATGAGAGAAAAAAGAAGTGGAGGTACTGATTTTAGGCAGCCTTCTCAAGGAATTTTGCAGCAAAGTTGAGATTATGAGATGATAGATATGGATATATCTATATAGCTAGATAGATATGGATTGGATATCAAGTGAATGCTTTTTGAGGATGGGAGAGGCACAGGCAGGTAGGAAGGAGGAAAGTAGTCAGTAGGTGGAGAAATTGAAGATTAGTGTGAGAGAAGGGATAATAGAAGGAATAATCTGTTGGAAAATATGGATGTAATGGGATCATTTGTGCATACAGTGGAGTTGACCTTGGCAAAGAGAAGGGCCACCTCTTTATGTGAGATGAGTGAAGCTAGAGATAGTGTTAGAAGGCATCCAAGTGATGTGAGATGAGGAGCAAGGGAGAAGAGGGTGCTGCTCCAGGAGAATAGCTTCCAATGTTTTCAATTAATTATAAGCCAGATTTCTCAGCTGATAGGATGGGGACAAAGGGGACCATGGGAAGTTTGAGGAGGGATGAAAAGGTTTGGAAAATGCACTGATGAATGGGATAGTGAAATGATCAGAGAGGTATACAATGATTACTTTGCCAAAGTGAGGCCCTAGTTGAGATTATGTAGCATAAATTTGTAGTGGACCTGGTCAGCATGGTTTTATGATTTTTCTCCAGCTTAATTTAGCAGCATGTGAGTGGGAGCAAAAGCAGCAGATGGTGTGAGTAGTCTAAGAGTAAGGCATGGCAGGTTAAGATCAGCATTAATATAAAGGGTCAAGGGGCTCAATTGAAGAGTACAGTGTAGCATTGAACTAGTTTATCAAATGGTCAAGATGGAGAAGCAAGGACTGTGACCATTGCAGGGGTAATAGTCTGGAAAAGTACTGAGAAGTGGAGGAATTGGAGGTTGTGATCAGGGTGAAGGATAGGGTTTGGGGTTGCAAAACAGAAGGAGAGGTGGCATGAAACAGGTTGCAATCAGATAATGGAATTTGAAATTTCACGTACATATAAGTGGAGCCCTTGTAAGTGTTCATTTGGGCGGGAGGAGTAGATCACAAGGAAATGAGTAAGTTGAGGAACTTGGAGGTTAGTGTGTTTGGGAGGGTTCATATGTTTGTTGTTGTCCCCTAGTATGAAGGCAGGAGTTGGGGAGGAGGGAAAGATTGTGAATCAGATGTTGAACTCATTGAGGAACAAAGGACTCTTTGCTGGAAGTAGAGAGCAGCTACAGAATCTTGATTGCATGCCGAGTATGGATTGAGTGAACCTCGAAGGAGGAGAGGTTACTAAAGATGGAGGTAGCAGAAGAGCCCAGAAATGACAGTGGGGCGCAAAGAGTATTTCAACTCCTCCACTTTGACCAGTGAGTGTGACAGGATATGGCTGAAAGTACAGCTAGTGCTGGAAAGGGTGCCTAGGGAGCCTGTGTTATCAGGAAGGAGTCAGGTCCAAATGAAAGCCAGAAGATGGACATAGTTGGAAAGAAAAAGGTTTAAGGTGAAAGAAGTTTTGTTACCTGTGGAGCAAGCATTAAAAAAAATTAATCTTTAGTTTTCAACATTCACTTTTGTAAGATTTTGAGTTCTAAGTTTTTTCTCCCTCCTTTCCCTCTCCACACCCAAGATGGCATGCAATCGGATATGGACTATACATGTACAGTCATATTAAACATATTTCCACATTAGTCATGTTGTGAAAGAAGAATCAGAACAAAAGGGAAAAACCATGAGAAAGAAAAAACAAACAAAAAAGAGGAAACAGTATACTTTGATCTGCATTCAGATTCCATAGTTTTTTCTGTGGATGTGGATAGCATTTTCCATCGTGAGTTTTTTTCAATAGTCTTAGAACATTTCATTGCTGAGAAGAGCTAAGTCTGTCAAAGTTGGTCATCGCACAATGTTGCTGTTATTGTGTACAATGTTCTGCTCACTTCACTCGGCATCAGTTCATGTCTTTCCAGGTTTTTCTTAAATCCACGTGCTCATCATTTCTTATGGCACAATAGTATTCCATTACATTCATACACCACAACTTGCTCAGCCATTCCCCAATTCATGAACATCCCCTCAATTTCCAGTTCTTGGCTCCCACAAAAAGAGCTGCTATATTTTTGTACATGTGGGTCCTTTTCCGTTTTTTATGATATCTTTGGGATACAGACCTAGTGGGGGTATTGTTGGATCAAAGGGTATGCACAGTTTTATACCCTTTGGGCATAGTTCCAAATTGCTCTTATGGAGCAAGTATTTCAAAGAGCACAATGGAAGGGGTGGATAGCTTACGAGTGAAATTTTGGCAGGATTGGGTTCAGTGGGGTAGGATTAAAGGAACAAGCAGTAGTGGGTAGAGAATAGGGTTTGAAGAATGACAATGAAAGGTTTAGAATCACTGAAATGTAGAGGGTATAAATAGGTGGAAGTTTGTCAGTCATTGAGAAATGAGTTCTGACAGGTCATTAACGTCTCTAGGAATTTGGACTCAGAGCAGATTCTTCTCAGACCATTAGGCAGCAGTGTATAGCTGGAAGGGAAAAAATGAGGGGGAGGGATGTATTTTTATAGGGGCAGGCTCAGATGTAGCAAAGTAACTCATGGAAGGATGATGGTTCCCACCTTCCCCAGTGTTGGACACAGCTGGAGGGAATCACGAAACCATACTGATTGACCTATTACAAATTTATGTTATCTTATCTCAACTGGGCCCTCACTGTAGCTAGGTAAACATTCTGTTCCTCACTATTTAATTTGTTAACCCACTCTCTACATTGGCTGTCCTCAGCCTCATTTTTTCTCAAGCCTTTCATGGCATCTACTCCCCTGACCCTGTCATCTAATGACCTTGCCTCATACTTTACCAAAAATATTAAGGCCATTCACCAAGCATTCCTCATCTTCTTCTTCACTCAAGATAAACCCCTCTTCTTGTGACCTTGATCCAATCTACTCCAGAATTCTCTAGCAAATTGCCTCCACTATCATCTTAACTCTGTTTATTACCTTCAATCTCTATTTACCAGATCCCATGTCTCCTCTATATTTAGGAAAATTCTCACTTTATTTTACTAATCTTTCAGTCTGTCATCTTATACTGCTCCTCTTCTTCACAGCTAAACAACTTGCATTTTGAATCAGTGTTTCTACTTCTCCTCTCACTTGTTAATAACCCCTTCTCAATTTGGCTTCCCACATTATCTTTCAAATGAAATGTTTCTCTTCAAAATTGTCAATAATCTTTTAATTGCCTTTAATAGTCTTTTCTAAATCCTAATGTTTATTGAGCTCTCTGCTACATTTTAAATTATTGGTCATCTCTTTCTGAATATTTTCTTTTCTCTAAGTTTTTTGGTTTTAATTTTTTTTTAACATTGTAACCTCCTGGTTCTCAGCAGCTAGATGGTACGATAAAATGCTGAGCCTGGAGTCAAGAAGGATTGAGTTCAAATGCTATCCCAGACACTTTCTTGCTAACTGTATGATCCTTGGCAAGTCAACTCTGTCTGCCTCAGTTTCCTAGATTGTAAAATGGGGATAATAATAGCATTCATCTTATAAGATTGCTGTGGAGATCAAATAAGATATTTGTAAAGTGTTTAGCAGAGTGCCTGGCGCTTAATAAATGTTTGTTTCTTCCCTCTTTCCTTCCTTTCTTCTTTCCTTCCCTCCTTCCTTCCTTCCTTCCTCACTGTGAATAAAACCATAGGTCACACACATACATACATATACATAGATTATGTATATGAAACATTTTATATACATACATGTATACATAGATTATATGTATATATGTATGTGTGTGTATATATGTATATATATGTATGCATATAGGCTTGTTTTTGTTGTTGTTGAGTTGTTTCAGTTGTGTCCAACTCTTCATGACCCCATTTGGAATTTTCTTGGCAAAGATACTGCAGTGATTTGTCATTTCTGCTACCTCTTCATTTTACAGGTGAGTAAGTGAAAGCAAACATGATTAAGAGACTTGCTCAGAGTCACATAGCTAGTAAGTGTCCAAGGTTGGATTTGAACTCGTGAAGCTAAGTCTTCTTGATTCCAAGTCCAGTGCTCTGTGTACTGTGTCACCTAGTCTTATGGATTTAGAGCTGGAAAGAGTTTAGTCTCTTTAGAGTCTAGAGTTTAAAGGTTGTTTAGTCCAAACCCCTCATTTTACAGATAAGGAAACTGAAGCCCAGAGAGACTGAGTGATTTGCCCAAGGTCAAACAGACAGAAAAGTAGCAGAACTGTCTTTTTACCCTAGGTCCTTTGACTCCAAATCCCATATAACATATCGCAGTCAGGCAGAAGCAGAGGCTAGAAATATGACTTCGAAGATTTGTCTGTGTTCAATTCCTTTTGACTTCTGATTCATTCTAGCTTTTTAAGGCTACACATTACTGAATAGCTGCTTTATCTACATTAGCAAAGGGCATTTTTTACACTTGTAAAATCACAAATCCTGACTGAAAATCATGTTTTAATATACATTTAGGGGAGAGGGTTTCCATCCACCTCTCCTTGGCTACTATGTGCCAATCCTTCTCTACAAATCTAACCCTCCCCCACCCCCCCAACCCTATCTAATCTGCTAGGGAGTAAAATACAGAGATTCAGTACTGCAAACTGTTGCTATCCACCTCTTCTGTGCAAGAGCACTCCAGTGGGGCTAAACAAAGAACTATTGCTTGGAGAGAATCTTAGATATTTGAAACCTTGAATCATGAATCTCTAAGGGTGGAAGGCCTTCCATAATAGAAACATCAAATCATGAATCCTTGAAGAGAGTCTTCCATATTATCAAATGAACTCATGATAAATCTATTATGGGCAAAGATAGCATAAAAACTTTTCATTTAAGGTAGGGAAAATTGTCCATAAAGTATTCTTAGAGGTGGGAACTGAATGGGGATCTTTAAAGATTCTTTTCCAGTCATGAGTTTATGACAAAAAAAGAAAAAAAAGAAATCAATTTTGGTTATTATATAGTTAATATAGGATTTTAGAACTTATCTATAAAAGTCCTAGAAACAAACTTTTCTTTCTTCTTACAAAATTTTAAGCTTTGAATACATAAAACTATGTCAGCTTCACATAGAAATACAGTAAAATTTGACTGACAACATTATTTTAAATAATGAACTATTGAGATCTACAGTGTTGTTTGAGGGGTAATAGTAGAGCTTAACATCCAATTTATGAAAAGATTCATTTTCTATTTTCATGCTTCCACTTCTCATTCCTTGACTGTTATGGGAATTTTACCTGAACAAAGGCCATTTTTGTAGAATATTGCAGAATTTAATTTGCAGCATTCAATTGCAACCTAAGTTGAAAATAAATGTTTCTAAAAAAAGTAATTACATATTTCTGTGCTTGCTTTTTTGCCTTTAAATGTAATGTGAATGTTGAATGCATTGTATTAGAGAAGTCAACCTGGAATTATGCATAGCTAAATATATTGTTCTCTGGTCTTACTAAAATGTGCAAAATAGAGTGGTAGCAATGATGGCATTTTAGTATTTTATAGTATGTTTTGTAAACTGTATGAAATGAACATTTTAAATAATCCATCACTTTGATTGTTGACAACAGCTTGTTCTCCATATAAAAAACCCCAAATAAACCCATGAAAGTATTCCATCTGGCAAAATGCCTACAAATAAAATACCAGCTAAAAAGCGGTTCATGATTAGAAATGATGATTCTGACTTCCTTCTCCCTCTGCTTTGCCATTCCCTGCAACAGATAGGCAATGTACATGATATATTATAATAGCATGTCACAGGAAAATTACTTAAAGGGTTTAGAACTGCAAGGGACTTTTGAGATTATCTAATCTAATTCTGTCATTCTACAGACGAATACCCTGAGGCACAAAAAGGTCTAGTGACTTGTTTGAGGTCATACAGGACAAGAAATAAGTAGCAGAGTCAGGACTGTTGGTTCCAAATTAATTGTTCTTCTCACTATAGAACCCTTGCCCACGTCAAATCCAGTCTGCTGTAGGAAGAGGCAGATATGAGCTCCCTCAGTGAGGAAGGAGGGTAAAAGAGAGAATTCCATACAGTTTTATGATAGTTTTGGGAAGTGAGAGATGTAGATAAATGGAAGAGTTCTCGACCTGTTTTCCTACTGTCAGCATGCACCAGCTTACTTAGTTTATTCTGCTTTTATACTGGAGTTTCGGAGAATCAAATTTAGAGGTTCATAGAATCTTAGAATTTTAAATTGTGAGAGGACATTAGAGATCATTTAGTCCAATCTCTTCATTTTATAGATGAGGAAACTCTAGCCAATAGGTGTGAAGTGACTTCTAGGAGTTCACAAAGAGTCAGTAGCAGAGCTTTGTATAAGGCAGACCCTCCAGATTAGTGATCACCAGTACCTATAGACTAGATAGGTGCTTGTATCCAATAACAAGGCAATTGATCTAGGTCTCAGCTAGCGGCAGAAGAAAGAAGCCTTAGCAAGTCACTTTGGCAGGAGGCCAAAGATAGAGATCTGGGTGGGTTAGCAATCAGTATCAAGGAAGTTCAATAGTGTGAACAGTAGGGTATCCAAGAAGGCAGATGTCAGAATATGGTGTCAAGGCAGTTGGGTGGAAGGCAGGGAGTGAGTAGAAATGCAGAAAAGCAGGCAATCGACTTGAGAAATGTTTATCAACTAGTAATGGGGATCCAATCAAAGGGTCTGGTATTTGGGGGCAAGACTCCAGTTCCTTGGAAAGACTGGAAGAAGCAACACAGAACCTTAGTCTCAGCAAAATTGGATATGTAGAGCAGATTTTCAAGAAATGGACTTAGGCTTATGAAAGCTAAGATTTTCGTATTAGGACCAAAATATCAGATAAATTTGTGTTAGATAGTAGGTAGTAAGTGGTCATAAAAGCTAAGACAGTTTCAAGAACCAGGGTACAGGGCCTTCAATACACAGCTAAGATACGTTGTTGGATCCATGTCAGAATCATAAAATCATAGAATTTTAGAACTGGAAGAACTGGAAATTTAGTTCAACCCACTGCCAAAGTGACTTGCTAAGGCTTCTTTCTTCTGCTGCTAGCTGAGACCTAGATCAATTGCCTTGTTATTGGATACAAGCATCTATCTAGTCTATAGGTACTGGTGATCACTAATCTGGAGGGTCTGTCTTATACAAAGGAACCCTCCCTATAACATACCCAACGAATGGTCATTCAACCTTTGCTTGAAGATTTCCAAGAAGGAAGAACCACCTGTCAAGGTATCCCATTATACTTTTGAACAATTCTAATTTTTAGGAAACTCTTCCTGATATTGAGCCTAAATTTATCTCTTTGTAACTTTAATCATTGCTTTTGGGTCTGCTGCCTTTTTCAGCCAAATGGTACAAGTCTTATTTTTTTTTTTTGCCAAGTGACAGCCCTTTAAATGCTTGAAGACAGCTATCATATTCCTCCCTCGGTCTCCTCCCCTGATCCCTAGTCTTTTCCAGGACAAAGATGTTCTATTCCTTCAACCAGTCTTCATATGGCACAGACTCAAGGCCTTTTAATCCCCTCATTCCCTTCTGGAAAGTCTCTCAATTATCAATGTCCTTCTGAAATCTTGGTTCCCAGAACTGAACACAAGACTCCAGATGAAATTTAACCACTGCAGTCTACAGTAGGATTATAACCTCTCTATTTCTGGAAGCTGTGCCCCTCTTAATGCCATCCTATATTACATTGACTGACTCATATTGAACTTTCAACCCACTAAATCTCCACATCTTTATAAGAATGCCAGCTTGTACAGGCTTTCTCTTAAGAGCCAAAGATTGTTAAAATTTCAATGTGAGAGTTCATACTTCAGTACAAATCTGGTTTGATTTATTGTTTTGTTGATTGTCTGGACTCGAGAAAATGATGGAAAAATGTTAATTATGAAGATTAAATTTAAAAGTGTGTGCTCCCTACTGCCCTAGTCTCAAGAGTTGGTTGTTAAATATTTACTGGAACACCACTGGATGTCTATTTATGTCTCCCTCATCTCGTACTTAGAGGTTGAATTTTTTTGGTAACAAAGCATGAGACTTTATATTTATCCTTCTTGAATTTCATCTTATTAGACTGAACCCAATGATCTGGTCCCAGCAGATCTTAAAGTGTGGTATAGGGACTCCTGGGTGTCCTTGAGGCCAAAACTATTTTCATCATAGTATTAAAACAGTTTAATTTTTCATATGGTAAATTTGATAGGTGTAAAAAATGATAGACATAAACTAAAGTTCTTCTGTTGTTGTTATTCAGCCATGTCTTACTCTTCATGACCCAATTTGGGCTTTTCTGGGCAAAGATACTGGAATAGTTTGCCCATTTCCTTCTCCAGCTCATTTTACAGATGAGGAAACTGAGGCAAACAGGGTTAACTGACCTGCCCAGGGTCACACAACTAGTAAGTATCTGAGGCTAGATTTGAACTCAGGAAGATGAGTCTTCCTGACTCCTGGTCTGGCACTCTGTCCACTGTGCCATCTAGCTGACACTCAATAATTTTTATGAGTATAAAATTATCCTTAAAGCATTACGTTTGATAATCATTGCTCTAGCTTGTCAAGACTCTTTTAGATTCTTACTGTCATGTGCACATCTATGTTCCCTCTTTGTAGCTTACAAACCAACCATGCCCTGTCATTTAGTCAATCAGTCAACAAGCATTTATTAAATTCCTAATACGTGCAAAGCACTGTGCTAAGTTCTGATCGTACAAACAAAGGCCAAAAATAGTCCGTGCTCTCAAAAAGCTTACCATCTAATGGGAGAAGATGACATGGAAAAGACTATGTACAAACAAGATACATAGGGATAATTTTAGAGGAAAGGCACTAAGATTAAGGAAGACTAGGAAGGACTTCTTGCAGAAGGTAGGACTTTGTCTGAGATTTTAGCTGAGAAGCTAGGAAACCTAGGAGGCAGAGATGAGGAGAGAGCGAATTCCAGGAATGGGGTACAGCCGTGAAAATACTCATAGTTGGGAGATGGAGTGTTGGCTGCAAGGAACAGCAAGGAGGCCAGTGTCACTGGATCACAGAGTATGTGAAGGGGAGTAAGATATGAGAGCACTGGAAAGGTCAGAAGAGGCTAGGTTATGAAGGGCTTTGAATGACGAGTAGAGGATTTTGTATCTGGTACTTGAGGTGCTGGGGAGATACTGAAGTTTATTGAACAGAGGGGTGGCTTCAGGCCTGAACTTGAGGAAGATCATTGACAACTGAGTGCAGGATGGATTGGAGTTGGGAGAGATTTGTGTCAGGGAGACCAACAGGCAGGCTTCTGCAATAGTCCGGGTGTGGGATGATGAGGGCTTACACTGAGGTGGTAGCAATGTCAGAGGAGAGAAGGGGCTGTTTAGTGGAGATATTGTGAAGGTAGAATCAAGAGGTCTTGACGATTAATTGAATATGAAGTTTGAGAGTGAGTAATAGAGGAGGACACAGGTTTTTAGCCTGACTGCGAGGATGGTGGTACCCCCAGTAGTACAGAAGGTGGGAAGTAGGGAATGTTAAGGGAGAAAGATAATGAATTTAGTTGTGGACATTTTGAGTTTAAGATATCAATGGGAAATCTAGTTTGAGATGTCCAATAGGCAATTGGAGATGGGAGAATGGAGGTCAGGGGAGAGATTAGCTCTGGACAGGCACATTTGACAATCATCTGTATAGAGATGATAATTGAATCCACAGGAGCCACTGAGATTGCCAAGTGAAATTGTTCAGAAGAATGGGGCCCAAGACAGAGCCTTGGGAGATACCTATAGCTAGAGGGCATGATATTGATGAAGATCCTGCTGAGGAGACTAAGAATGAATAGTCAACAGGTAGGAAGACCAGGAGATTAGAGGATCATGAAAACCTAGATAGAAGAGAGAGTATCCAGGAGAAAGGGTGATTGACATTGTCAGAGGCTGTAGAGAGATCAAGAAGAATGAGAGGATTGAGAAAAGGCCATTAGATTTGTTGATTAAGAAATTTTCATCCATGCCCCCCTGTAAATCTACCACAGAGGAGTTACCCAACATGCTGAGGACCTTCCCCTTGTTCTCTTGACATTAGATTGTGAGCTTCTTGAGGGCAGGGACAGTCTACCTCCCCCATTCCCCCCTTTTTTGTTATCTGTAGTACTTAGCACAGTGCCTGGTACATAATAGGCACTTAAATATTTATTGACTAACTATTGACTTATGTTGATAGCAGTGGGGTATAGGGGGCAGTTCTTCATTTGTCTCTTGATTTTGCAGCTAGCTCACCTTGTTTTCCAGTTTTATGTTTTTCTGATGACATCTTTCAGGCTGCTTCTCTCTTGCAATTCTTGGTTAGTAGTATGTTACAGATAATCCTTGCTCACCATTTGCCTCCCTGATGTCCTTTGGTTAATCTCAACTTTAATTCTGTGGAGATATTAGAATTCCGTGATATGTTCATATAGCATCTCTGAAAGAATATTGTTAAAAATTGTGGCCTTTTTAAAAGTGAGAAGCTTGAGGTCAGAACAGAGAGATAACTTTTATTGAATTAATAATAATAGTAATATCAATACTAGCTAACATATATAAAGCACAACTAAGGTTTGCAAAATAATGACCCTGGGAGGTAGATGCTTTATTATTCCTATTTTACAGATGAGGAAACTGAGGCTAAGAGATGTTGGGTGACTTACTCAGGGTCATGTAACTAATAAGTATCTAAGGCAAGATTCAAATGTGGACCTTCATGCCTCCAAGTCCAGTACTCTGAGACTCCTAATTAATGAATACATTTTATCTCAACTTGGGAGTAGGGTACATTTCAGACCTTGGAGCAGAACTCCGTGGGCAGAGGGGAGGAGATTAAGCAGCCCTAGCTAGAGAAATGTAGAAGTAGGGAGTCACCTTTCAGTGACTTCCATAGCTAGTTAGTTACTGGTGAAGCTGGATTTAGAAACCAGTCTCTTCACTCCTACTCTAGCTCTGTTTCTCCTACACAGAAATTACCACCAATTATCTCATTCTTTCTCAATCAGGAGATTATGACACTAAACAGCTATGAAGACATCATCCTTGTGACTCATTTCATGGGGTTCCTCACTCTTTTTGCTAGTTGTTAACTAGAAAAGTAGAAGGCGGAAGTAACCAGGAAAATGGTGGCAGAAAGAGGTTGTATCATGGGGTGATGTGTATATATGCTTGTGTAAATACATTAGCTATGACATGTTTATAGAAACAGAATCATGTAATGTTTTGGGGAATGGAAGTAGTGGAGAGAATTATGACTTGGTGGGAAGTGGACAGAAGGTGAGGCAGCTTTACTGTTTGGCCCTAATATGTTCTAAAATTGTCCCTAGTGTTTCATAGGTTGGAAAATTTTGGTTGGCTGACCTAGCTGACCATGACAATAGCTAACGTGTATAATGCTTGGGCAGCTAGGTGGCACAGTGGATAGAATTCCATGCCTCAGGTACTTACAAGCGGTGTGACCCTGGGCGAGTCATTTAACCCTGTTTGCCTCAGCTTCCTCATCTGCAAAATGAGCTGGAGAAGGAAATAGCAAACCACTCTTGTATCTTTGCCATGAAAATCCCAAATGGCATCATGAAGAGTTGGACAGGACTGAAAAATGACTTAACAACAACAAAATGTGCCAGGCACTGTGCTAAGGGCTTTTAAACAATTATCTCATTTGATCCTCACAATAACCTCGCATAATTAGATGCTACTATTATCCTCATTTTACACATGAAGAAACTGAGGCAAACAGAGGTTAAGTGCATGTCCAGGGTCACACATCTAGTAAGTGACTGAAACCAGATTTGAACTCAGGTCTTTTTGACTCCAGGCCTGGCACGCTATCTATTGTGCCACCTAGCTGTCCCTGATAGATTTAGTACCTGCATAGCCTTCCTGCTCTACACTCTCCCATTCCCCCAAGCATTTAGGTAAAAGATCTCTGGAATAGTACACTGACCTATAGCCTAAGCAGCCTTTGTGTTATCTGTGTATTAAAGCTGCCTATGGTAGGCACTGAAAATGTACCACTTTCAATTCATGGAAACAACATAATTCCATCCACTATTGTTACGACTTTAAAAAAGTAAGAATATACATGAACCCTTTTAGAAAAAACTGATGTATGAAAATCTGAACTCATACCTAGTTGGTCTGCTGTCACCTTGAACTCAATAGACTAGAACAAAACTCATTTGCCTCTTGAAACTATCCCCCTCCGCAAAAGTGCTATGCGAATGCTTGCCATGATGTCTCTGTCTTCAGACCACTTATCCAATAACGTCATTGATTTTTACATATTGCCTTAAAGTTTGAAGAACTCCTAAAGTACATGATCTTATCTGAACCTCACACTCCTCCCTCTCTCTACCCTCCCCCCTCCACTGTAAGGGAGATTCTACAGATATTATTCACATTTTGCAGATCCAAAACTGAGTCTCAGAACGGTTAGGTGGTTTGATCATGGTCGTGTAGCTAGTACAACTCAGTGGCTGATTTTGAATCCAGGGCTTTTTGACTCTGAGTCTAGCATTCTCTATTATGGTGCTGCACGTTATGCTAATCCTGTTTATAATCCCTAGCCTATAAATGGAAATATTTTATATGACTGCACATAATTTATGTGAAATTGCTTGGCTTTTGTTAGAGGGGAGAGGCAAGGGAGGGAGAGAATATGGAACTCAAAATTTAAAAAAATCTAATGTCAAAAATTTTGTTTACATGGAATTGAGAAAAAAAATTAAATGTAAAATTGAAAAAAATCTCTAGCCTAGTGTAGGATTATAATAATAATCGCTAACATTTTTATAGTGTTTACTGTGTGCCACATACTATGTGAGGTGCTTGTACAATTATTATCTCATTTGTTTCTCACAATAACCCTTCACAGGTAGGTGCTATTATTGTCCCCATTTTACAGATGAGGAAAATGAGGCAAATAGAGGTTAAGTGACTTGCCCAAGGTCACACATCTGACAAATATCTGAGGTCAGATTTGAATTCAAAGCTTCTTAATTCCAGGCCTGGTGCTGTATCCATTGTGCTATCCAGCTTGTTGTTCTATGTTATATCAGCAAGTATTTCTCAATGATGAGGATGGAATAATAAGTTTGCCTACTACATTCATGTTCTTGCTTATAGATCACTGAATACTATAATGAAGCTAAAATCAGGCAGAAAAATGCGAAGCTAGATTTCTAGGAGCCACTACCTAGTAAAGATGGATTAGAAATGAAGAAAAAGGCATCTGTCAAAGTCTAGTGCTCATAGAATCATAGAATGACAGAGCCAGAGGTGGTGTAGTGGAGGGAGTGTGGAATTTTTTTTTTTTTGGCAATTGTGATTAAACGACTAGCCCAGGGTCACACAGCTAGTAAGTGTCAAGTGTTTGGTCTGAGTCTGAGACCGTATTTGAACTCAGGTCCTCCTGACTTCAGGGCCGGTGCTCTATCCACTGCGCCACCTCCCCGCCCCTGGAGTGTGGGATTTTTGATAGAAATATTCAGTGTTCCACTTACTACTTGTGTGACCCTGGGCAAGTCACTTAATCTCTTGGTCTCAGTTTCCTCAAATGCAAAATGAAGGGTTTGAACTAGTTGACATTCCATCTTTAAATCTATGACATCTTCTTCTCCCCTCCCCATTTAATTTTAATGAGGAAACTGGGGTTCAGAGAGGGGAAATGATCTTCCTGTTTCATGGTACCCTTTAGAAGCCATTGAATACAATCCTGCAGCTAGAAATCATTCTGTGTTTCACAAACTTTTCAGAAAATTGAAGGTTTTAATATAGAATATCCTCTCTCTCTCTCTCTCTCTCTCTCTCTCTCTCTCTCTCTCTCTCTCCCCCTCTCTTTCATAAGTGTAAAAATTCTTTGCTCATTATGAGATGTTAAGTCAACATTGAATCCATGATTCTAACTCCTTTCCCTTTAGAATATCTGACTTAAAGTATGAAAGGAAGTGTTAGAACTGGCACCCAGACTGCTGGTTACAGGTGAACAGGTGATGATTACATGTCAGGGACGGATATCTTCTGTGCTGCACCTCTGCTCACCCCACCCCATCACTCCGTAGAGTCCAGAATGGTTAAGGTTTGGGTAAAGCATGTACGTAAGAGATGAGTTAGTTAAATTCAATATGGACCTAAAACTATTTCCCAAGTCATTTAATTTCCTTGCAGTCAGAAATCTGACTTACTAAATAATATCTGCGCTGTCATAGTAGGGGCTTTTACATAGAAATGTTCTTGGCAGGAGCATTTTGGGCTAGGGGGTTGAATATAAGGGGGAAGAAGGTAATATTGATTTTCCAACTTTTATCCATTTCTTTCAAAGGGTTCAGTGCCCCCTGCTGGAAGTTGGTTACTATTTTGTGCTGCATCCATCTTTTGAAAGTTCCGCAAAATTGCTCCTACGTCAGATTTAGTGCAAGGAGAGATCTTAGAGATCCTGGGTCCAATCCATTCATTCTTTACAGATGAAGACACTGAGGCCAAGAGAGGGAAAGTAATTGACTCCTTTCTGTTCTCAAAATATGATTGCTATGATTGTAATCATGTTTCTAGTCTTGATTTGAGTCTTAATTTGATCTTTCCAATATTGACCTTGTAGATTAATACTTTTAAAAAGCAATGAAGAGACAAAATGCTGTTTAAAGATTCATTATGTGGAATGTGGGTTACTTTTTACAAGTTCAAGTGTCTCATGCAGGGATAACGTGTAGCATGTGGGCTTGGAGTCAGGAAGACTCAAGATTCAAATCCTTTCTTTTTCATTTACTAGTTATATGGCTATGTAACCTTGGGTTCCATTCATCTTTATGGGCTTTAGTTTCTCTTACAAAATGAAGGGATTGGAAACTTCTAAATGTGTTCTTTCCACCCTTAGAGTGTGAGTTCCTTGGGAGCAAGAATTTTCTTACTTTTCTCTTTGTGTCCCTAGCACACAGCACTGGGCTTTGCACATTGTAAACATTTATTTAATAAATTGTTTATTCATTCATTCATTCATTTCAGCTCAAAATCTATGATCCCAGCATGGTACAGTAGAAAGAATGCTGAGTTCAAATCCCAATTGTTAATTATTATCTATGTAACTTTGAATAAGAGTCACTTAAACTTTATGGACCTTGGATTCTTCATCTGTAAGATGGGGTAGTTGGACCGGTTGACTCTTGATGCCTTTTCTAACTCCAGGTGTATATAAGTCTATGAGATTTCCCATTGTTACATGACCAGTTACCTCAATATAAATCATATGAAGTTCATGTAAATTACTATAGTTAGAATTACTTTTGTACAACCAAACCAAGAGTTTTATTTTTTCTCTTATTTTTGTTACCAATGATAGCTAGAATTTATATATACTTTACAATTGATAAAAAGCACTTCTTCTCAATAACACCTTGGAATCATTGTACAAATATTATTCTCATTTTTCAGATGAAGAAATTAAGTTTGAGATAGATAAAATAACTAGTACATAGTCACGTAGCTGGTGAGAGGACTCAAAATGGAACCAATCCAGTTTTCTTTTCACTAATGAATACTGCACTCTAGTTCTTCAGTATTTACAGTCATCATCCTATCAGCAGCTTTCTTTCACAACATAAGTATTTTAATCCTCATAACACATTAGCATTCGTATCCATGAAAAGGCCAAGGCCCTGAATCTGACTCACTCCTCTGTTCTTACCTCTTTTCCCTGTGAGTCCTTTAAGCAGAATATCCACCTGTTATATGCTCTCTTTATGGAGGTTGCTTGGAATGGTTCATTAATTCAAAACTTGATGAACTAGAGAGCAGCAAAAATTCTGGGCCATGAGGCTGGAAGTCATGGGATCACAGATTTCGAGCTGGAAGGCATCTTTGAGGTCATCTAGTCCATCATGCTTATTTTATAAAATAAAACTGATTCCCCAAAAGGCAGAGTAACTTGCTCAAAGTCACACAGGTAATAAGTAATAGAGCCAGGATTTGAACCCAGAGCCTCTGATTCTATATTCACCATTCATTCTTGTCTGTCACACTGCTGACAGACAACAGCAGAATCCCCATTTTTGGTGGAGTGCTCCCAGCAGAGAGTGCTGGTATGAAGTAAGAATAGATAGTAAGACTGGGTTTTGCATTTCTGGCATCTAGGAATATGAGGTCCAAGTGAGGAGAAGGGAGAAGATAGAGCTAGGGAAGGTCAGAACACATGCTTAGGGAGTTTAAGGAGGAGAAGGAGCTAGCTTTATCTACATTCAAATCTGGTGGTCTCAGATTTCCAGAGTTATGTCTGTCTGTAGAATTACAGACCTCCTCTTAGAGCATCTCCGGGACATAGACCTCCAGAGGTCATATAGTCCAGCCAGCTCCAGGGTTATGCTTCATTATGTAAGGAGAATGTTTGTGTATGATGTGGAGGGGTTCATGTATACTACACTATTGTGGGGAGGGGAGCAGAGTTTGGCATTGGAAAGAATGCTGAAATGGGAGTCAGACGATCTATGTTGGAGTTCCAGTTTAGTTTCATAGGTCTGGTTGCATGGGAGGCTCACTTCTTTTACAGATGTCAAAATGAATCTTGGGGAGATCAAATGACTTGCCCAAAGTTACACGGGCCCAAGGCCCAAGCTAAGTCTCATAGGTAGGATTCAACCCAAAGTCCTTTTATTTAAGGTCAGTATTTGAAAGAAAATACCTTCCCTGTGTGACCTTGGTAAGTTATGTATTCTCTGAACTTATTTCCTCAACTGTAAAATATTAAATATTGGTTAAGTGACCTTTATTGTACTTTCCAGCTATTATTGTCTGCTTTACTTTCAGAGATGGCCTCCTGGTGAAGGGCAAACATTGTGTGATGGGAAGAACTCTATCTTCTCCCTTCCTCTCACTTAGGGAACCTATTCCCAGTGTGCCCTCTTTCCTCCCTGTATCACCATCTTGTGGTGGAAAGCATTTAGAGTCAGAGAACCTGAGATTATACCCTGGCTCTTCTCCTTACTGTCCTTATCGTCTTGGGCAAATTTTCTTAAACCTCAGTGGGCTTTGGGGTTTTTTCACTATAAAACGAAGGATTTAGACTAGAAGTGCTCTAAATCTCAGGAGTGATTTGAAAGGCAATGGAAAGGTCCGCTACACTCTTCCCCCCTCCTTCTTCTTGCTCTTCACCTGCCTGATGATTCCTTTGAAAGGGGATAAAACCTTTCATTCCATAATTAGAGATGAAAGTCTTAAAATGCAAATGACTTGTTGAGATAACAAGCTGTCTGGCACTCATTTACACTAAAATATAATCAATAAGTCAAGCCTTTTAGTTCTTAAATTAAGTTCTTGACTGTTGCAATAATTATACATCAAGGACCTGTGATTTCTGAGTGTGGGAAATCCCTTCACACATGCTACTGGCCTATAACTTTGATAAATCCTAGAATTATCTGCAGCTCAGAAAGGTTAAGAAATGAGCCCGTGATCACCCAGATGGCAATTGTCACAGGCAGGATTTAAACCTGTCTTTCTTCCCTGGCCTGCAATCACTCCAGATCTCTTCCCTTGACTTACCTTTATCCTCTCCTCTAGCTGAGCATGCTTAGATCCCACCAGTTTGCTTCACAGTTCAAACAACTTGGGAGTCACTAATTCTATTCCTTCTGAGAATGAGGACTATCAGGTGAGATGGAGGACCGTCAGGCCTTACTATTCGTCTTGTCACTGACTTCTAAGATGCACTAGGCTTTATCCTCTGCCTAGCTTCTGTACCTTCCAGACCCAGAAACTATCATTTGACCTATAGTCTTAGGACCCCGAGACCTTGCCATCCATGCCGTTGAACTTTCTTTTGTGTGTTGAATCCACCAGCTGGAGTGTGAGGTCTTTGAGAACAATGACTATGCAGCTTTTGCTCTTTCTGTTTCTAAGGCTCAAGTATAGTGTTTGGCACCTTGTAAGCTCTCAATGCTGCTTCCTTGCTTCCTTCCTTCTTTCCTTCTTCCCTTTGCCTAAAACTGTCTATGATCCTAAAACCACCTTCAGGTCCAGTTGGTATTTTGGTAATCAAAAATACTTTTTTGTTACGCAGTGCTTGGTTTTCTAGATATTCAGTTTTCTCACTGAATACTAGATGATAAGAAAGACCTCAAGGTTGTCCTTTGTTTTATGAAATTAAACAAAAATGCATAAAAGGTTATTCTTGCTAGTAGGGCTATCCAAAAATGTAATGAGTCTCATTGGGAGAGATGAGTTTTTTGTCACTGGATGTCCTCAAGGGAAACCTTATTGAAATTGGTGTTTTGGGTAGGGATTGGATTAAATGGCTCTGAGGTCCCTTCCAACCTCCTAGTTCTGTGAGTATGATTTTAGGTGTAAATTATAAGATGATAAGTGATAATGTAATATAAATGATAAGATTCTCTCCTACTTTGATGGAGGTGACAGGAGACAGTGAGAAGGGGATTAAAAAATAAAAGAGCACTTGGTCTTCAGAGGGGTAGAGAAGAGTAAGAAGAAAAGGAGGTTTGAAAGACAAACATCTACCTCTCAGTTTGGCCAGTATTGTTTACCTGGAACTTATGGGGTAAATAGAAGGCAAGGATAGAAATACTTTGGTCCTCTTACCACTAATGGAATTGCTGGGTTGTACTACTATTTTTATTCTCCTATTAAGCATTTAGTTTTTCTTTGGTCTGAACTGGTTCACAGGAGATAAGCTCACACCAGGAGAGGTGAGGGAGTTCAGGTTTGAAGCAAAGGAGAAGAACTGTTTAATTAGTAACTAGAAAATCAGGAGGCCACAGATTAGATAAAATGCAGGAAGGTTTAACATTTAATTAGCTTACAATTACAATCTGAATTCACAAACAATTTAGAGGAGGGTTTAGCTCAAATTAAATTATTAGAGACAGAAATAAAAAGTATGATTAGTTCATTTCCGTGATTCAAAATGCAAAGTAATCTGCACAGGAGTGTACCGTCAAACCATAGGTCTACACATCATCCATTAAATGAATGACACTATAGCAACTTACATACTCATTTAATAGAGCAGGATTCCTGGAAAGTGATCAGAATTAGGAAAAACACCAGGAATAGAAAAGTTGGGTTCAAGTGAATTGAATGTCATCTGACACCTTATGGCTGTGTGAACTTGGGCAAATCACCTACTTCTTAGTGCCCCAGGTAGTATTCTAAGACCACGAGTAGCAGAAGGGTTATAGATATTCGTTGGCATAGGGGTTTTCCTAACCGGGAATTGCTTACACCAATGAAATCCCATGTCTAGAAAAAATGATTTTAATCAAGATTAACTTGATTTAGAAAGTTTTTATTGATGCTTTAAAAAATATCATCTTGCTGTACATCTCAATATTCCCTCCCTCCCTACTACTAAACAAAATAAACCAATGCATTAACCATGTGTAACTGTGAATCTCTCATTCTTTACCTGTCGTTTTTTATCATATCTCATATCTTTATCTTATCACATCTCTAGTGATGTGAGGGAGTGATATTTCCTTATCAATTTTCTCAGTGTCAAGGTTTGTTACATTTCATTGCTCTGAATTTTAATTCCTTTTAGAATTTTATTTTCTCATTGTGTATATTGATCTCTTGATTCTGTTTACTTTCCTCTGTATTAATTCACACAAATTTCCCCAAGTTTTTATTCTATTCTATTCTGGCGCCTCTTATTGGGGAGGCCAGAAGGCAGAGCAAACAATCCTCCCAGAGCCTCCTTTTAAAGAGGGCTCCATCCCTTCCCATCCCTTTATTTCCTACTATCTGTGCTCTTTGGACTGGATGCCATCTTGCAGCTTTGCCTGCTCCTTCTTCACATCCCTCCTGCAGCTTTTCAGTTTCCTTTTGTGTATTATCTTCCCAATTAGATTGTAAGCTCCTTCGGGCCATGGGCTGTCCTTCTTTTTCATATTTGTATCCCCAGATCCCAGCACAGTGCCTGGTACATAGCAGACACTTAATAAATAATTGTTTCAGGCTGTTTCTCCAAATTGCTAATATTTACCTTTCTTATAATAGTATTCCATCAAGTGGCATTGTGGATACAGAGTTTGCTTTCTTAGGGCAAACTCCTTCTCAGAGAAGAAGGCTTGAGTTCAAGCCCTGCTCCTGACCTGTACTAACTGGTCCCCTTTGTCACTGAATTAATCTCTTAGTGCTCCAGATAGCTCTAGAAGACTTTCATCTGCCTTGGTAGAAGAAATTTCCTCACTCTGAATTCCTTATACCAAATAAATCATAGATTCTTTTAGTAAAAATTATGTTCGATACTGTAATTTACTTCCCCAATTGATGGGCATGTGTCCTATTTCTAGGATTCTTTTTTTTTTAATCACCAGAGAGAGCATTGCTGTAAATATTTTGGTCTATATAGGCCCTTTCCCAAGTCATTGACCTTGGGTTATGTTCTTAGTAATGACATGTAGGGGCACAAAGTGAAACAAATTACTCCTTTTTCTGGCATAGCACCAAATTGTTGTCCAGAAAGATTAGGCCATTTCATAGCTCCACCAATAATGTATTATTGTGCTTATCTTTCTGTAGCCTATGGGTTTGATTTTTCAAACTATAATTCTCTTAATGAGGATAATCAGAAACATTTTATTTGACAATACCTGACCAAAAGTGCTTTACCATCTTTTTGCTCCTTTATGAAGATCTAAAGCTTTAAATTTTCTGAAGCATTTTGGTGTTTTATAGACTTTTGGATAGACTAGACTACTAGAGATTAATCTAAATAATATTTCTTTTATATACTAACTTGTCCATCCATAAAAACATAAGTCCTATTGATTTGGGAATACTTTCTGAGTCAAAATATTGTCTTGGAGATGACAACCTGTTTACCATTTGCTTTCTGCCCTTCACTCCATTTTATTAGAGAGAAATCAACATTGGTTTTTGGGGAGTGGAGTTGAGTGGTGGGGATCTGTGAGCAAAATAGGGAAATAACCAGTTGGGGTGGAGTGGCACCTGCTTCCATGAAACAAAATGAAAAAGAGGAAGAAATAGTTCTAAAAATTGCCAAAGTTAGAAGCAAACCTTGTATTAGCATAAAGCCAGAGGACTTAAAAATAAATACTTTCCTAAGTCTGTTTCTGGGGCTAAATGGGCTTTGAAGAAGAAATAGATGAATTGATCAATGCTGAAAGCAATAGGTCCCTTTTCTAGGGATTTTAAGGAAAGGCCAACTGGTTTAACTGGAGACATTCAAGGGAGTATGAATGGGAAAGCAGGGAAAATAAGGGAAGGATATTAGGGCAGCATCTACCCTAAATCTATTCATCCTGTGACACTTCCAAACCAGGAAGGTAACTAACAATATAGGACAAAAAAAGAAATAACCAGGGATGTTGTGAGTGAACCTGGGCACAATAATCTTCAGGTCATGGTAGAAGGAATGATTCCACAATATTCTTTTTTTTTCTGCTTTTTTTTTATTTACTGAAACAAATACATAATAAGAAAAAAAGGAAACATTATAAACTTAAATACTTAATAAGAAAAGAAAAAAAAGCATGTCATGTGTACAGCAGAATGTAAGAGAGGATTCAAAATATATAGCAATAAATTTCCATTTCAAAAAATCCTAGTAAGTACTACATGTTGTATTGAGAGCTGTCCATCTTTTCTTTGCTTCCTTGTTAGTTTTCTTTTGTTCTCTTTTTACTTTGTTCTTTCCCCTCCTTTCCCATCCCCCCGTGCTACAAATAAGCTTGGATATATTTATACATAGATATAGATACACATATGCTTATATACACATGCATATATATATATACATACATACATGTATAGACATATATGTTCCCTAACAAATTCTACTTCTGATGTTTGTTTTTACGTTTGTGCGTATCTCTTATTTCTTATCCCTCCTAAGTCCTCTACTTTACTTTTACCCTCTACCTTGCCCTCCTATTACTTAACCTAGCCCCCCTCCAAGGATCCCTCTCTTATCCTCCCATTCCCTTAAATCTAAACACCCTTTTATACCCCACTTTGACCTACTCTCTCACCCTCCCCTCTAGAAATCTCTCCCTTATACTTTCCCCCCTCCCTATCCCCTTAGCGTTTTATTTTTTTCTGAATTTGGAAGACTATTATTCTCTTCTAGATATATATATGTATTATTCCTTCTTGAACCCATTCCCAATGAAAGTAGGTTTCCAGAACTAATAGCCCTCCTCCCCCATCTAATTTCTCTGTGTCTATTCTTCCTCTCATACATCATTTGCATAAAATAATTACTCTTTTTAGCTGTTTCTAAATGGTTTTGCCTTTTAAAGTTATATCATACTCAGGTCTACCCTAATCTTTCTTAGGAATTACTCAATTACTATTAACAATCTTAGACATATGTTTTACATTTTACATACATAAAGGGTAAAGAGTCAGTCTTTCTTGAGTCCCTTGTAATTAGTGTTTGATATGTACCTTATATATCTCTTGGCTCTTATATGTCAAATTTTCTATTAAGTTCAGTTTTTTTTTTAAACAAAGTTTTGAAAGTCTGACAGTTCTTTAAATGTCCATTTTTTTCCCATTCAGAATTATGCTTAGCTTTGCTGGGTATGATATTTTTGGCTGCAACCCCAGTTCTTTTGCTCTTTAGTATATAGCGTTCTAAGACCTGTGGTCTTTTAGTGTCACCACTGCTAGGTCTTGTGTGATTCCAATTGTGGCACCACAATATTTAAATTGTTTTTTTTTCTTGTTACTCATAATATTTTATCCTTGAGCTGTGGGTTTCAGAATTTGACTATAATGTTCCTATGGGTTTTCTTCCTAGTATCTCTTTCAGGTGGTGATCAGTGGATTTTTTTTTCTATTTCTACTTTCCCCTCTTGTTCTAATGCTTCAGAACAATTTTCTTTAATTATTTCTTGTATTATTGTATCAAGATTCTTTTTTTTATCATAGTTTTTAGGTAGTCTGATTATTCTTATGTTTTCTCTTTTTGATCTGTTCTCCAGATCAGTTATTTTTCTTATGAGATGTTTCATATTCTCTTCTACTTTTTCATTTTTTATATTTTGTTTTATTATTTCTTGATCTCTTATAACTTTGCTAGCTTCCCCTCTCCCAATTCTGATTTTCAAGGAGTTGTTTTCTTCCTTAAGATTCTGGATCTCCTTTTCTAATTGGTTGACTTTCTTTTCATAATCTTCTTGTTTTTCTTGGATTGTTCTAATTTTTTTTTAAAAAAAAGTTTTTCCTCAATCTCTCCCATTTGATTTTTAAAGTCTTTTAAAATTCTTGTGTGAATTCTTTTCAAGAAGATGACCATTTGATATTATTCTTTGGGGTAGAAGAGGTTTTTTTTTTTTTTTGCTTCTGTATCCTCTGAAGATAAACCCCAGTCTTCTTTATTCCCATAGTAACTCTCTGTGGTTGAATTTTTTCTCCTTTGCATATCCATTTTTAAAAAAAATTTGTAGTAGCTCAGTTTTTATAATCATCTCTAGTTCTGGGGTATGGAGGATGGTGCTTCTGGCCTCACATGCTCCTTCAGTTCTCCCCTGTGGTTTGGAACTAGAACCAAGACCTCCAGCCTCCTGTAAGTGCCCACAGCTGGCAGCACGCCACCCCACTGCTTCTGCACTCAATGGGCACGTGCTGGTTCCTTCTCACCCTGGGCTGCATCTCTAGCACAGCAGGGGCGGTGTTCTTTCTTGGTAGAGGTTCCCTCGATCTTCCCTGGATCGATGCCCAACACCACTCACTGTCACATGGGTGAAAGCTCCTACAGCCCGAGGCAGCCTCTCAATCCAGCTAACTCCAGGGCTTGTCGCTTGTTGCTTAAGAGGACCTAACCTGGAGGTGTTTACTCTTCACACAGACCAATCCTAGTCCTGAGACTTTTCTTCAAATCTTCTCCGATTGTCCCAGGACCCCTCTTTTGCCCCTGCTCTTATTTATATTTACTGTTCACTATTCATCCTGAGGTGCTGTTTCATGTCTTTTGTGGGGGAAAATCTTGAGAGCTTGGAATTTTCTGACCTACTCCGCCATCTTCCCAGAATCCTCTCCCACAACGTTCTTCTAATGCTTCCAGGACTTGGAAGGACTTAAGTGCCCTGGGACTCCTGGTTCCATCATCACTGCTTGTATTAGGAAAACTAAAGAATATGACTTTATTTATTTTTTTTGGTAGATAGGGGTACCATTCATATGTGTTTGGGTTTATCTGCTTCTGGTGTCAGAGACAGGGAAAAATCAATTGATTAGAAAACTTAAAGCTTATAGCCTTGAAAGTTTTAGGTATAGGAGGTTTCTGATATGAGAGGTTCCAGAAAAGGAGCAGGGCAGAAAGGAAGGGGATTTGTGTAGGGCTTGTTGGACAGAGAAATGCAAGGCATGAAAAACCAATTGTCTTATTTATACCACCCCACTTGATTCATAAATCACAAATAAAAACCTTAACAAAACTTTAAGGGAAAATTTCCTTGTTGTCTCTGAATATTTTTGAAAAATTAAAAACAACGCTCAAATTTGGAACCTCAGAGTCTAGTTGGAAGCAAAATTGTTAGGGTTTTTTTACTGGAGACTTAAGAAGATAGGGGAGTGGTCAGGAAGTATCAAATGACAAACTCATAGCTTTTGCCATCTTTACAAATAGGGAAACCTTAGGTGTTCTAGGCCTGTTATCTCCAATAACTATATTCTAATCTAACCTAATTGCTTTTCTAAATGAGAAGAGAATCCAGGGCAGCCTAGTGTCCTGTCTCATTTTGGAAGCAGGTACTCAGGCTGTGGTCCATTATTTGGTTGAGGAGTTGTGGACCAGATATTACAATAAAGGAAAGTTTAAACCATTAATTAACAATCATGACCTAGATGGGCCTTAGAGATCAGTTCACTGAGGCTTTTCCAGACACTTTTCAGAGTGTAAAAGGATAGCAAAGATTTGATTGTTATTGCTGTGAATATTCATTTGGTGTTATTAGTTTGGGAAGCAACATTATGTAGTAGAGAAATAGATTTGGAATAAGAAGACTATGGTTCGGATGAATTTTGGGCAAGATACTTGACTTGGCTGGACGTTAGTTTCCTATTTTGTGACCTCTAACATTCTTTCCAGATGTAAATCTATGATCCGCTAGGCTTTCTCATCCCTTCCAACTCTAACAAGAAGAAGCAATGTGATTCTGTGATTTGAGCTAGAGATACCATATTTTTCTTTGTCACCATTGGATTGTATCACATCTGAGGAAAAATGGTATTATGCAGTAGAAAGAATGCCAGAGCAAGGGACTTGAAATTAGAAGATAGGTTTTAACACTTATTGTCAGAGGAACAATTGTATACCTGAGGCTGTGAGGGCATGCAGTTGCCACTAAGGGTTTCCAAGGGTGTTGGAAAATAGCCATAGGACAGATATTGGCTGTTATGGAGATCAGAAATTGGCCTCTGTTTTGTGAAGAAAGCTTAGGAGTTCTTGAGTGGATGTGAGGTTGGAGAAATGATTCAGTGATTGTATGGAAAAATGAGAAAATTGAGTTGGTGTGCAGCATGAAGACCAGTTCTACCTCAGGAACTTGGAAATAGTAGGTAGTAAATGAATGAGTCAATTCAGGATGCACAGACTGAGTGTGTACAGGAAAGGGTTTGTGTGAAATGGTGAATGCTAGGGCAAGTTTGGACCTAGTGAGGCCTACTTGTGCATGGAACCCTGATCTGAACAGAGACTGTGTTAGGAGTCTGAGTGCCAGTGGCTCCCCTGTTTCATATAAGCAATATATGACAGCAGATAAGAATGTAGATTTAAGTTGTTAATCATATTTAGCCTTGTATCACTTATCTGCATTAGGTGTTTTTGAGCTTCTTCTAGTCAATTTTGGGAAGAGAGTACCTAGGAGTAGGGAATTGGACCTACTAGGCCCAGGTGTGGGCTATTATTAAAAATCTCTGTCTCATGATATCTAGGTTTGTCACTTATTGACCATTAGACTTTGAGCAAGTTCCTTTACCCCTCTGAGCCTCAGTTTCCTTATCTATAAAATGGAGATAATAATACTTGCAGTGTTTGTCTCTACAAGATTACTATGAGGATTAAATGAAGCTTGTTGAAACCTCAAAATACTATATCATTTTATGTTTTCTTTTGTACTATAAGCTCCAGTCTTAGAGGGTGAGGGCAGGGATCATATTTTATTCTTCTATCTGCCAGAATCTAGAACAGTGCTCTGTGATTTTGTTTGTCAAGGTTTGTCAAGTGGCTAAATGAACGGTGTGAACAAAGCTAAAGCCTGTGCATCTTTACCAGAATGGAACTGATGGCTTCTCTTAGCCCAACCCCTTCTAGACAACAAACTCTTATGACTTTTCTCATTCCTTATTTCAATTACACATCATCCTCACATCCCACTCAGAAAATGTGTTTCCTCTTGTCCTGCATTGCCACACATTTATGTATTAATTTAGTGTTTCTCTCCTGTTGCCTGATTTATTTTTTACATGATTTTCATAGTGTTATCTATTCTAGATTGTAAGCCTGCAGAGAACCAATATCAGAGTAACTTCCTTCATCTATGCACAGCATGGCATAGTGGTGAGAGAGCTAGTCTCAGAGCCAGGGTTCAAGCTGTATACTGACTGTGATTTGGGCAAGTCATTTAATATCTCAGTGCTATAGGCAACTATTCAGGTAATAACCTGAATTGATAGGGAGTTTCCTCGTCTGGAAATCTCCTGTAGTAAGGAAATAATGGGTCCAGTTCCTATCCCTGTATGTCCTTATGTCCTTTAAAATGTTTTATGATGATATTAGAATGATCTTATTATAAAGTCCTAGCTATAGAGCTGGAAATGTCATCTAGTTCAATTATCTCATTTTAGAGATGAGGAAACTATAGATACATTTATCCTGACACCCTCAACGTCAATACCACATACACACTCAGAAGGACAAGTGAGGAGAGAGATGAAAGAATATTTACTTGGCAGCTAGAAGAGTGTTGGTAAATTGATTAGTAGTAGGTGAAAGTGGGGACTAGGTGGGCAGGCCATCAAATAAGTAACTGGTGAGAAAAGAATGCAAATAGGGGGAGATCATGAATAGTCAGTGAACTGGCAACAGTCTTTGAGTATTTGGTGGGCTGTTACATGGGGAGGGAAGCGTACTTCCTCTATTTTGGCCCAGAAAGAGGAATCAGAAACAGTGGATAGAAGTAGTAGAGAAGCCAATTTTAGCATCATGTCACTAAGAATTTTCTAACAGTTAATTATAGATGTCCAAAAGTGGAATGGATTGCCTTCTAAGGAGTTGAGTTCCCCCTCTTCAGAGGTCTTCAAGCAGAGGCTGTTGGACTACTTGTTGAATATGGCATGTTGGGAATGCCTTTCTTTGAAGAGATGGGTTAGGTGGCCACTAAGGTCTCTTCTAAATCTCAAATTCTGTGATTTGTTATCTGAGATGGTGGTCAGACAGCTATTTAGAGTATGAACTCGCAACTATTAAACCGATGAGCAGGTAACTTTGGGACCTCATACATTAGACTTTTGCATTAATTTAAATTTTTATTCTTAATTTAAAATTCATTTTAAATTCCAATTCTTTGGAAACATCCTGTTCTTTGTTCTGTGAATTCTATTTTAAAAACAACTAAATGATTTCCTTCAGAAGCTTTATGGGAAATGCCTCCAGTAAACACTGAAAGTCTAGTCATATTTTGTAGCTCTCACCTGAGTCACCTAAGGAGGTTTTTTGAGGGCACCACTCTTCATTTAGCGTGATCCAACAGCTCTGCCATTTTTTCTACAAGAGTAAAATGAACAAATAGATAAAAGATTTAAAACATAAGCAAACTTTAGCTTGTTTTCTAACTATTTTGAAATTAGGGCTAAAACAACCACAACAAATCTTAAAAACAACTTTTGACCTATTTATTGGAGTGGTTTGTAGTTGTTAGCTTTATCATTTTGTTTGTTTTCTTCAACCAGAAGTAGTTATTGCATTTGTCTCAGCACTGTTGGTATTAAAATTTATTTACTCTAGGAGTCTTAACTTCAATCACTAAATCAAGAAGGGAACAGGTGGATGAGTGGGTGGGAGAGAGGATGGCTGGCTGAATGACCACAGAAAGCAAAAGAAAACTCAGTAGTGAGGATATTGCTAGAGAACATTCCTGCAGAAAGCTTTCTATTATTAAACTGTACAAATAAAATTACATCAAAAATTCAATATAGCTTGAATTATGAATTGTGCTTGCCATAGGACTTAAAATTTTAAGTGGTTGGTATGGAAATCTCCAGGGGGAAAGCTCATGACTAGCACCTATAGCTACCATGGCTTGTTGTCCAAGTTAATAATCATATGCCTGTCTGGAGCCTCCATCTAATAACCTGGAGTAGGAAGACTGTGGTCATGTGATTTCCAAATGCCACTTAAGTGGACTCTGAGATGCTACAGTTTCAATATTGATTTTGAGTCTGAGGCTCTGGTCCCTGATGTACTTTTAAGGATAGGGAGTCTGGATGGTAGCACTGATGGAAATAGTGAAGTTAGAAAGTAAAGTAGACTTAAGGAGAAAGATAATCAGCTTAGTTTAAGGCATGTTGAAACTTCATGAGATGTTTTACATTGATTTTCTAATAATATAGCTTCAGAGTTGGAGTAGGGACTGCTTGTCTCCTGAAGGACATTTATAAGAACATCCGTCATCCTTCTGAAGGGACCAGGCATCCCCCATTTCACTTCCACACTACGGTGATGCTTGCAAAAGCTGTGGTGGTAGGAGCAGCACCTGTCCTAGAAGATTAGCACTAAAGGTAACCCTTGCAATGAGTGATGTCCTTAATGATTTTTAGAGTTCTGAGTGAAAGAATGCAGATAACTTAGCATAGTTGTGCCTACTATAAGAAAATCAGGGGGGTAGCTAGGTGGTGCAGTGGATAGAGCACCGGCCCTGGATTCAGGAGGACCTGAGTTCAAATCTGGCCTCAGACACATAACACTTATTAGCTATGTGACTCTGGGCAAATCACTTAACCCCATTGCCTAGCCCCCCCTCCCCCCCAAAAAAATCAGTTCATAGTTCATCAATTGCTAATGTTGAATGAATGATACAATATTCATGTGTTAGTTAATAAACATTTATTAAGCACCTTTTATGTTCCACTCACTGTGCTAAAAAAGACAGTCTTGTATTCAAAGACCTTACCATCTGATGAGAAAAGATAACATCAAAAAAGGAAGCTGAAAAGTGCGAGGACAGAACAGGAGGAATAATAATAACAAGAATTTTTATATCCTGCCTACTATGTCCCAGGTGCTTTACAAATATTTCATTTGATCCTCACAACAACTCTAGGAGGTAGGAGTTATTATCACCCCCATTTCACAGTTGAGGAAACTGAGGCAGAGTGAGTTGTTCAAGTCAAAAGTAGTAAGTATCTGAGGTCAAATTTGAATTCAGATCTTCCTGACTCCAGGCCCAGAGCTCTATCCATTGTATCACCTAGCTGAAAAAACATATATAGGCAGTTTAAATGCTTTATTCATAGGGTAAAATATTATCTCTTTCTTTGGGAAGGGAAGAATCAGAGATGACTACAAGATTTTGAACATGGGATCCATGTGTTACCACTGATGGAGATAGTGAAGTCAGAAGAATAGATTTAAGGGGAAAGATAATCAGTTCAGTTTGGGACATATTAAGTTTTAGGTTTTAATGTGACATTAAGGAGGAGATATAGGAAATGAAACTCTGAAGATAAATTATGGCTACAGATAGTGATCTGGTAGTCATCTGCTTGGAGATAACCATTAAATACCTAGTAGTGAATGAGATTCTCAAGAAGGGAAGAAAAGAGAGTCCAGTAAAGAATATTGGGAACCCTCTCCTTAAGGTATCAAGAAGAAGAAGAATCAGCAAATAAGACTGAGAAGGAACAGCTAGAAAGACAGGAAGAAAACCCAGAGAATGTTAATATGTCTCCAAAGCCAAGATAAAGGAGTAGTATCTCTTGAAATGGGTGATCAGCAGTATAAAACCTGTAGAGGGTTTGAACCAAATAGGAGCTCAATGGTGTTATTTGAGGGAATACTTTTTAAAAACAGAGGAAAAGTTTAATTTAACTCAACAAACAACACAAAACAACCTTGTACCCAAGTTTCTTAATTGTTAGAAAAACTCCATTTCCAGAGAACGTCAAGCAATCTTCCTCTTTGGTTGGTCCCACTTTCCCTTGGAAACTATCTAGACCACATGAATCATAATACCAGCAAGGAGCTATGTCTAAATATCTTCTTGAGCTTGTGTGGTTTCATACAGTACTATTTGAGAGAGTCAAGTCAACAAATCAACAAGCATTTATCAAGTACTTATTATGTGCCAGGCAGTATGCTAAGTGCCAGTAATACATATATAAGCAAGAAAGACGGAAAGCATTTTCGCTCAGTGGTGGTAGCAAAACCTAGAGTGTAAGAGGTAAAAGAGAGAGGAAATGGTGAGGAAATGGAAGTATATGAAGGAGATGACTTTTTTTTAATTACGGTGTTTAGTAGTGAAGGGGAAGTGACAGTTGGGATGATATCTTGGTGGAAGGAAAAGGGTCAAGGGAAATCTTCTAATTTTTTTGAAGGATTGGAGAGATCTGAGCATATTTATAGTTAGGTAAGAAGGAGCCAGTAAAGTGGGAGAGACTGAAGATATAGGGGAGAGAGGATGTGATTATTGGAGTAAGGTACTGGAGGAGGTGGAAGGGAATATGGTCAAGGGTAGAGCCTTAGTGATGATAGTGTATAAGATTTTTTAGAAAAAAGAGAGAGGAAGGAAGGAGGTTTGAGAAAGGGAGGTGGAAAATTGCCATTTGCTATCTGTGTGATCTTGGGCAGGTCACTTTAACTTCTTTGGGTTTCAGTTAATACATCTATAAAATGGCTTGGACTAGATCAGGAGTTCTTAAATTTTTTTTTATGTGTGTCATGGACCCCTTTGGCTGTCTGGTATAACCTATGGGCCCCTTTTCAGAACGATATTTTTAAATGTATAGAATAAAATACTTGGATTACGAATGAGACCAGTTGTATTAAGATACAATTAAAATACCATTAATATTAAAAAAGAAACAAATTCATGGATTCCAGGTTAAGGATCCTTGGACTAGATAGTCTCTCTAAGATCCTTTCCAGCTCTGAATCCATGATCTTGTCTTTCTAATTATAATGTACATTCTTCAAGGGCAGGTCTAGTATCTTATATAAATTTTTGTATTCCTCTCTGTGCTTAGCATGATGCTAAGCATAAAATAGATGCTTAATAGGGCCTTGCTTGCTTGCTTTTAGTTGGACCAAGAAATGTCTTATGTCTTCTGGGATAAGGGCCTTGTTATTGTGACCCATTTGTCATTATGTTTCCTTCATCCTGCATGAGGAATTCTAGAAAAAGATCATGAAGTCACTTGCCAAAAGAAGAGATTGCCATGCTGATGTGCTGTGGGCCCTAAAGCTATAGTCTGTGTATCTGTGACCTTAAGAATGTACATTAAACTTTATCCCTCATTGTTTTCTTGTTCATGGGAAAAAAAAAACCAACTACTCATTAAGTATTTCTCGTTAAAAACAAATCATTGATTCTTACTGACCCTAGAACATATCTCAAATCCATTCCCTTCTCTCCACTCACAATTACTACTCTAGTCCAGAGCCCCATCATTACCTCCTTACTGAGACCCAGAAGAGGGTTCTGGAGTCTAAGAGATGGAGGAAAGAAGGGAGTGCATTCCAGAGATGGGCAACATCCTGGGGAGTGGTCCTGAGGTGGAGGGGAGGGAAGGCGCAATTCAGGGAATAGCAAGTGATGTAGTTTACCTGGAACACAGTGCTTGAAGGGAAACACTGTGAAATAAGTCTGAAAAGATAGAGTGGAATCAGATCACGAAGGGCTTTAAAGGCCAATCTGATGAGTCTGTGTTTTATCGTTGAGGCAACAGGGAGCCACTAAAGATTCTTGGTAATTGAGAATTGGATTTTTACTTGTAATTATGTAAGTGATACATGCGTCATAAGGGAATGCAGTTTTCTCCCACAGCTCTGTTGGTGCTGTAGTGCTGACACTGGAGGAAAGTATGGACATGGATATAAAGAATGGATATATACTAGACACTGCTTTACTAAGTCATTCTTCTGTATACACTTATGACGAAAATCTAATAACACATGATGATTATATATTTTTAAAAATTTTGCAAAGTACTATATACACACTATACATACATATGAGTATATGTATATATAGACAAAGAATTTAATTTGAATCCCCCATTCACCCTGTGATGTGAACATTGCAGGTATCATTACCGCTGTTTTACACATGAGGAAACTGAGGCTCAGAGAGGTTGTGATTTGTCCGTGATCATACAGCTAATAAGTGGCAAGTCAAAATGAAAATCCAGGTTCTCTGACTCCAAATATAGCACACTTTTCATTATATCAACCATATGAAATGCTTAGAATATAACATAAGACAGAGGATTAGGTTAAGTTTTTGTGTTATTGACTTTAAGTGTTACAGGAATTTAGAGAAGGGATAGAACATTATAAAGGTTTTACAGAGCCATGAAGCTATTCAGTTTAGCAATGGAAATTGTCAATGTCAGTATATCATAAACACTCTAGAGAGGACCTTGGATCCACCAACTGGCAAACTAAGGTAAACTTCCAGAATCCATAATAAAGGTGGGCTTGCTGAACACTTAAGTAAACATATTCTACTTGTGAAGAAGCATAGAAATAGGGACTGACCTGTGATTTCACTGGCATAGACAATTCTTAGATGAAGAAATTATCTTTGTCAATACAGATTGCCTTCTTTCTCATAGTCTAAGAGAACTGCCTGGGGCCATAAGAGGGTAAGTGATTTGTTGGTGGTCCAGAGCCAATAGGTGTCAGACTTTAGACTTGAACCCAGATCTTCCTGACTTTAAGTCTGATTCTTGATACATTACTGAAAAAGTCTGTTAGAATTCTTTGAAAAGATAACTGGATCTGTGAGGATGAAGGGAAAAGAGGGGATGTAATCTACTCAGATGTTTAACAACTTTTAAGGAAATTACTTATTAATCAATTGAATGAAACAAAGGGAAGCAGTACGATGTAGTAGAAAGAGAGCTTGATTTGGGATCAGGGGCTCTTTTATGTACTGCCTGTAGCTAAGTAGTGTAATAGATAGAGGGCTAGCCTAGGCACAGGAAGACCTGAGTGCAAGTTTTGTCTCAGACACTTAATAACTTGTGTAACAATGGACAACTAACTCATGTAGCCTCTGCTTCAGTTTCCTCAACTGTAAAAAACAGGGATAATAATAGTACCCACCTTAATAGGGTTGCTGTGAAAAACAAACAGGATAATATTAGTGTGTGTCCAGTGCTTGCCACATATCTCATATGCTTGAGGAATCTGTTCCAGGTAACTTGTGAGTAATTTATTTCATTTGGATTTATTTCATTATCCTGCTGACAGGGCACACAACATCCAAAACGTAATATAAAATGATAGATACATGTTAATGGTTGATTTAACATAAATGCCAAGGAATAAATGTTAAGGTCAATATCTTTAAATAAAAATTTATTTCATAATCAAATAATTATTTAATTAATATATGCTTCTTTCCTTTCTTTCTCTTCCCTTGGATTAGTCATTTAAACTTTTTGGCCTCAGCTTGTTCATCTGTAAAATGAAGGCATTGAACTAGGTGACTGTCCTTTCTGGCACCAAATCTATGATCCTATGATTGATTCCTCATGGTTAGAAACTTAGGATCACAGATATAGAGCTGGAAGATATCTGAGGGGTAAGCTAATCTAACTCCATTTTATAGATGAGGAAACTGAGGGACAGGGAGATTAAATGAATTGCCCAGTGCCACATAGAAAGTATTAGACCCAGGTCATCTAAATCTAGAACCAGGACTCTTTCTACTATAACAATCTTGGAGATAGGAAAAAAGGCAGGGATAAATGGGCATTTTTTCCTCTGAAATGATGTGTAAAATTAGGTCTCTCAATAGAATTCTGGAATTGGTCTTACTTAGCATTTTTTAATGAATGGTCTAGAAAAGCTAATGAATAATTTCTCTAAGTTTGACTGAGTCTGAAAGAGGTTTGCCAGACCCCCTCCCATGACAATGTTCTCTTGTCATCCCTGAACAGGGGCAGAGATTGTAGACAGACTTAACAAAACAAACACACAAAGACAAAACAACAAGAAAGTTTGGGGAGGAGGAGGGAATAAATATTTATATAATGCTTACTATGTGGCAGGCACTATGTTAAACACTTTACAATTATTACCTCATTCTCATTTAGTCTTCTTAGCAACCCTAAGAGATAGGTGGTATTATTATCTTCATTTTACAGTTGAGGAAACTGAGGCTTACAAAGGTTAAAGTGACTTGCCCAGAGTCACACAGCTAACACATGTCTGAGACTGGGATTTGAACTCAGCTCTTCCTGACTTCTGGTCCAGCACTATGTCTACTGTGGCACAAGCTGCCAGTATTCTCTCTGGAGAATCAAGTTGAGTCAGATACAAGCTTACATTCCTGGAATTTCTAGCATATGGTCTTCCTTATCTACAGTGAACTCCCCAGCCCCAAAATCTCTGGTGCAACAACTGGTCTGTTTACTCATCTCCTCCTCTTGGTACCCACCCAGCTTGGTTTATCAATTTATGCCGCTTCTCCCAATTTGAATCCCTTCTCTTTTGCCCCAGATGAAAACTGCTGTCTTGCCTTGGAGTTTACCTATTGCTGGTACATATTGTATGATAGCTGGGAACTCTCCAATTAAAGAGAATTTGGTTGAAGCTGGAAGCCAGAGGGCCTGGCTACACCTGAAAACTTCAGTGCTTCTATGATGCCTTTGAATGTAAAAAAATAAATCTATTTCTTTGTCTAGTTCAACTTCCTGGTTATTACTTAGTACTAAATTCTTGTAGCCTGAGACTTGAGTCCCACCACTTGTCACTTCCTATCTCCCCCCACCCTTTTACCATTTCATATACAGTTTTCTGCCTCTAACCCTTTTTAATGGACTTGTCTGCCAGTTTTTTTTTCTTTAAATATTGACACATTGCTCAAGGTTCCTGACCTTGACTTGCCCTGGAATGTCTCAGCTTTTTTTTCCTTGGCTTCTTAAGCAAAGGAGGGTAAAATTAGCACCATGCAAGCTGTTTAGCCATGGGCCTTTCCAGACCTGACCTTGGCCTCTCCCAGCTGTGGATCTGAGTGGAACTGAATACAGATGAATTTCACTGTGGATAAGCACAAGGTAATGCATTTAAGGGGAAAAAAATAAATACAAACTGTACTTATTGAATAAAGGACTCACAAAATTAACAAATCACAAAATGTTAGAGCTTGAAGGGATCTTAGAAATCATGTAGCCCAACCCCTTCTTTTATATAAAGGGAAAATAAGGCCCAGAAAAGTAAAATGACTCCTAAGTCTACCATGAACTAAGGACAGAGATGAGCCTTGACCCTTCTGACTTCGTGTCTACTGTTCTTTCTATGATGCAGGAAAGGTCAGTTCCTTGAATCATTGGTCCAATTTACTGCTGTAGCTAAAAATGCCCAGCATGTTAGGCATTATTAGGAAGGCTACTGGAGACAAAAATGAAAACGTTATTGTACTCTTGTACAAAACTGGGAAAGACTGCATACTCTAGTTATCAGAAGTAGGGAAAATATGGGTGGTTTCAGTTTGTTGTACCTCAAGAAGTTATAAAGTTGAAGAAAATTCAGAGAGGGACAAACAAGAGAACTGAAGGGTTCACTGAATAAGAGGACTGAATAACAATGAATGTGACTTTTCAGTCTGGAAATACAAAGACTAAGGAGCATAGTACCAACATCTTCATCAGGTCCTTATCACTTCACAGCTAAACTATGGAACATCTAACTGGTGTCTGTCCCAAGTCTCTCCCTCCTTCTGTCATCCTGCACACTGTTGTCAGATTAGTCAGCTTAAAATATCATTTTGATCATGTGACTTACCTGTGTAAGAAGCCTCAGGAATCATAGATATAGAGCTGGAAGGGGCCTCAGAAGCTATCTAGTATAATCCTTTCATTTCACAGATGAGGAAACAGAGACCCTGGGAGGTAGTGACTTCTGCAAGATCAAACAGGATGTATGAATTGAATGCAGGCTTTGAACCTAGGTCCTCTGAATCCAGAAGCAGTGATTTTTCTCCTGTACCAGACCAACATGTACAACAATGTTTAAACTCTTTAGCTTGGTGTCCAAGGCCTTCTACAATCTAGTCTTCATTTACCTTTTAAATCTAAATCATTCATTCATTCTTTGATTCAATAAATACTGGTTATTTCCTATGTATAGAAGACGCTGTCCTAGGTATTATCAGGGATATGAGAATGAGGAAGACAATAGTCCCTGATTTTAAGGAGTTTATAATCTAGCAGGGGAATACATAAAATACATAAAAATTATAATTCAATATAGAATGTGATAGCTAACACTGCAAAGAATCCCCAAAAAACAATGTACCTGGCATTTAGAATAAGGAGAAAGCACATAGTGGAGGAATCAGAGAAAGCTTCATAGTGGAGATGATATTTTTCCGCCATTAAAGTATTTGAAGGCTTGTTAGGGAAGGTATTCTAGGGAGAGAGGCATGAATAAAGCTATGGGGCTAGGTAAGTGAAAATGCAGGGTATGCTAAAGGAAAAGTAAGTAGTCCAGGTTTCTTAAAGCACGGGGTATGGGTGGATTAGTGATAGGAGCTATGGATTGAAAAGTGGTTTGGGTATTATTCCCATATACGAACCTTCAACTCCAGTCAAGCTGGTCTACTCACCCGCTTCTAGAGTGTATTTTGTTTTAGTTCCTTTACTCATTCTCTTCCCCTTGTCTGAATTGCTCTCTGTTGTAGGCTGGCATGAATCAGGTTGTGCTTCTGGCTTGAGATGGGAATGATAATAGACCAACTAAGAGTTAAAAAAAGGGGGTTTACTTAGCCATAGCATGGACAGGATACTTAGCAAGGACACAGCCTGGTGCAGATAGATGTGGCCTTTCCCTCATTTCCATATAGAAATGTATCTTGTCAGTGGCATATGTTGGGTGTGGTGACTTGCATGGCAGTGGGGCATCTACCAAGTTTGAGGGGTCCAGACTCTTTATGGACTGGCTATTTATAGTTTAGCATTACAGGCAGATGAATTAACATCTTGAGTCTGATTTCCCTGAACCAATCAGGGACCTTTTAGAAAAAACAAACAAAAAACCTACTCTAGCCTCCGTGGTGGATATTGCTTCCATCACACTCTCCATAACAATGTCCATGTATTGAAATCCTATCTATCCTTCAAGGCTCAGCTTAAACCCTATGTCCTCCATGAAACTTTTCTTGATAATCCCAGCTATATGTGATCTCTCCCTTCCCTAAACTTCCATAGCATTTATTATTTGTACTACTCACATGACATATCTTATTCTATCTTAGATTATAGTTATTTGAAAATATGTATTGTCTTCTTAACTAGATAGTAGCTGCCTAGGGGGCAAGGATTCTGTCAGATGTCATACTGGTTCAAAAATATATTATACTTCATGTCCTTCCCGCATATAACTTTTATAAAACCTGAGTATGGCCTATAACCAGTGTTATTTTTCAAAGCAAATTTATGTATACATATATTATTTTCAAAGAGATTATTTTGGAACTATGTGACAGATGGCTTTGGAGCAGGGGGAAGACTTACAGCAGGGAGATTAGATAGTAAGTTATTACAATTGTCCATGCAGAAGTGATGAAGACCTGAACTAGTATGGCAGAAGTAAGAATAGCAAGAAAGGGATTGATGTAGATATGGAGGGTAAAATTGCAAGGACTTGCCAACTCTTTGGGTGTGGGAAGTGAGGGAGAGAGAAGAGTAAATGATGACTCCTAGATTTTATATCTGATTAACGGGTGATAGTGGTACCATCAACAACGATAAGATAGTAGGAAGAATGAGCAGGTGAGGTAATTGACATAAATATGTAGTGAACCTAATCAATGCAATGTCATAACTTCCTCTAGCATAAGGGTTCTTAACCTTTTTTGCATCGTGGACCCTCTTAGGGTCAGTAGTCTTACAAAGCCTCTGCCTCAGAATAATGCTCTTAAATGCATGAAATAAAATATGTAAGATTGCAAAAGAAATCAATTCTATATAAATATAGTTATCAAAATATTAAAGAAAGATTCACATATCCTTGGTTAAGAACCTTTGCCTAGAAGTATTTATTGGCTTGCCCTCCTCCCACTCTATTGCAAGAAGGTGAGAAGATATCAGTATCATATATTTGCTATCTTACCTCTACAAAACTTTTTCTGAGGATTGTCTAAGCATACACTAAAACTATCCATGATCAAACAATAGCAATAACATGAAGGGCCAAAAGCAGGTTTTTGCAAACAATTTCCATAGTAGACCACATCTTTACTATCATATAATTAGCTGGAAGGAATAGAATATATGATTAATTATTTCTACCATTTAATTTTTAAAAAGCATTTGACTTAATTGAACAAAAGCAGAGCCTGGAATGCTTCTCTTAGATAAGGTATCCCTCTGTGCTGATGTCAGAATTCTATAAGATGTGCTTATGGGAATACCTTTGTTCAACAAGTCACTGAATTTTGACATAGAACAAGGCATAAAAAATAAGCTTATCCAAGATTTTAATTAGTGGCATTAAAAATGTCCTGCATAAAGATCAAACAAAAGAAGTACTTGTTGGTGGAAAGGTTTTCTGTGGTAAAGGCACCATTCCATTATTATGCCATTGTATCAATGGCATCAAACCCAGGAACTAAGAAAAGCCTCCTCAAGATAATCCATAGAAAAACAAAAGAAATTGTTCTACCCATCTATCATAGAAAAACAGACTGGATGAACATTGCATATTATGACAGCTATGATATGTAACTGAATGGGTAGAACATCAAGGCAGCCCATCTCTCATATTCTGGACCTGTGATTTTATCAGTATGGAGTTTCCTTGTGGGGTAAATCTGAATGAGATTGGGAATTCATCCATAATTTATATTCTCAGTTACTTGGAGTACTCAGAAGTTAGGTGATTTACCCAAGATTAGTCAGTATGTGTCAGAGGCAGAGGTTGAATCCAAGTCTTCTTGACTCCAAGGCTGGCCTTCTCTCCACTGGACTTTGAAAAGAAATGCAGGTTGACAGTGTGCCGAGCCCAGAATTGAGAAGAAAGATACGGGGCTGTATTGCACTTGGGAAATTATTCAGTGCTTTTCAATTATCCCAAACTGCTCACTGCCAGAAAGGCCTGTCTTTTTAATGCCGATATTCTCCTGGTGATGTTATATGGTTATGCCTCATGGAACACTATGATCTTGGAAGAATCAAAATTGCAAGTAACCCAAAGGGCAATGGAAGGATTCATAATGGGTATAAATAGGCTGCAGTATATTACCAATGATGAGTTATGGGGAAAAAGTGCCTATGCATATAACAGGAAAAGGGGAAGTGGACTAGTCATACAGTGAAAATGAGAAAGAACTTACAGATAGCTTGAAGGGCACATTGGTATCAGAGGAATACCTCCAGCACATTTGGTGGGGCTGGGGAGGGATCTTCTTGGAGGAATTATGGAATAATATGCATATGCATTAGAGAGGCAATGTTGTATAGTGGACAGGGAGCTGGCCTTGGAGCTAGGAAAAACTGGGTTCAAATGTTGCCTTTGACACATACTGGCTATGTAACACTCGGAAAATTGCTTAGCCTCTCAGTGCTCTAGGCAACTCTTTAGGAATATAAATTGCAGAGAAGGTGTTGTCTTGCATTGGTTGAAGGATTTTCATCATCTAATAGTTCCCTATACAGTGTCTTCCTGTTCCTATACTTATAGTTAAGATACACAGGGTTAGAAGGAGTCATCTTTACCTATGGAGGGTTATATCCACATCAATGAAACTGTGACTCTCTCAGATTATCAAAGGAGCAAAATATGATTAGAATATAGGTAATCAAGTCATTCATGCTAATATCATTTCATGACCAAGTCCCAACTCTCATACATATGGACTATATATAACTTTAGGCAAGTTTCTTAACTTTTCAATGGCCAGGAAAATCTCTAGGACCCATATCCCACTGCAGAGCAGATACCGTATTCATTGCTACTATAGAGGGAGTTTCCTCATCAGGAATTGTCTACACTAATCCTTTCATAGGTCTAGACCCTCCCCTAAACTGTGTTCCCATAAACTAGACTTACATGATAACTTCTAGTTGCTTTTGGAAAAGTTTTTCTTGCTGGTATTATCATTATTACTTAGCACTCAGTTTGACTCTGAAGTAGGTGAGTAAGTATGGGGTACCAGGAAAAAATGCTCTCTCTGGAATCCCAGATGACTGTGATTTGAATTCCAGCTTTCCCACTGCCCACTTGTGTGATATTTATTAACTTGCTTAACCTCACTGGGCCTACGTTCCTCATTAGTAAAATGAGGGGGATAAAGTACTTCTTCATGTCTAAGGTCCCTCCTAGCCCATAACTCTATGATTCTATGATCCTATGATTCTGTGAGACCCTAGACCAATCAGACTAGGACTGAGAGAGTCAGCTGTCCTCATTCCTTAGGGGTCACTTTATGCCAAATAAAGAAGGCCTTGATTGTAGTGAATAGGAATGATTATTTGAGTGGCATCTGATTTGTTCATACTCATATAGATAGCTTTGTGAAATAATAACTCATTTACATAGTTCTTTAAGGTTTACAAATACTTTCCTCACAACAACACTATGAGGAAGAGACATAATTAAGAATTCTGGAATCTTGGGCTCATTCAGTTGTGATAGATCATTTTCTCCTTCCAGGGCTGCCTGGTAGCTGCACTGCCCCTCCCTCTGTAGTGACCTAGGCCTTGAATCTAAGGCCAGTCTTCTTTCTGGTACAGCATAACTGACTTTTAATGGTTCAGATCTATGAATAAACATTTCCTTCACAGGAAAAACTTGGTTGAGATGTCACTTTTGACTGGTGTTAAGAATATATTCTCCAAAGCATCCTGGGCCATGTCCTAGGAAAGACCAAGCCTGAAGTACTTTTTTTCTGTGGTCAAGCTGTGGTCAGACGACCTCTTCTAAGACCACAGTTTGCCTCTAAGCTGTCTTGGAGCTGTGCAGCCTTCTCCCTACCTTCCCCCAGCTCCCCACAATGTGCCAAGCAGTCCTTGAAATGTCCTCTGTCCAGGCAGAATGAGGCCCAGAGAATATAAGCCTTCCTCAGACCCCTGTTGGACCAAAAATGATCTGATAGATGACACCTCCAATTGCTTCTTGGCCAACAACTATCAAGATGTGCTGCCGATCTTATGGAACCACACATGGTCTGAAGAAGTAGCATCTCTTCTGCCCCTGTTTGTTTTTTACCTCCAATCCTGAAGTTTCATCCTTCCCCTCTCCAGGGCTGAAAGGAGGTAGAGGGGGGAAAAGAAAGTCTGCCTTCAGGTGTCAGCATTAGAGATATTAAATGACTCAAACAATTAAGTAGATATTCAAACCAAGATATCCTGATTCTAGGTCCTAAACCATGAGATGGCACTGTGGACAGAGTGCAAGACCTGGAATTAGGAAGACTTGAGTTCAAATCTGACCTCTGACACTTGGTGCATGTGATGCTGGACAAGTCACTTCACCTTTCTCTGCCTCAGTTTCCTCATCTATAAAATGGGGGTAGTAATAGTCTTCCCCAGACCCTCTTAATCCCAGTGTCTTCTCTCTGTTAATTATTTCCTTTTTATCTTATATGTAGTTTGCTTTGTTTATATTTGTTTGCTTGTTGTCTCCCCCATTAGACTGCAAGCCCCTTGAAGGAAGGGACTGTGTTTTGCCTCTTTTAGCAGTGTCAGGTGCATAGTAGCTACTTCATAAACGTTTATTGAATTCAGTTGAATAGTACCTACTTCCCAGGGTTGTTATGAGGATCAAATGAGATATTACCTGTAAAGCTTTGTAAACCTTAAAGCATGACATAACTACTAGCTTTTATTATTGTTATTATTATTTCTTTGTACTTCATTGGACTGCTTCTCATGAACCACTTTCCAAATATCTTTATGGCAATTTTTAATAACTCTCTGAGACAAAACATTGTTTATGATCCCATTTTTTAGATAAGCAAATCACCATCTAGTCATACACATCAGTGGTATTGTCAGTATCATAACTGAGAGTTTGTGTTGGCCCACTTCACAGTCAAAAGGGAATTTACCCTTTGACCAAAGTGGGATGGATATGTACTCAAGCAGTTTTTCAGACTGATGGGAAACTTGAACTAATTACACTGTAGGATTTTGTGTGGGTTAGTTTTCTGATGTTACCAAACACTGGTAATGAGGTGGTGACATTATACTCCCCATTCACCCTCCACTTTAACCCTTACCCTTCCTCCTCCCTTACTGGCACTTTTCCCTTCCATTACTTTCTACTTAAAGTTGATCTCCACTGACTTTGAGGTGTAAGCCTCAGTTAATTGTCAAAATGAGATCTTGGTTGATCTATTACCCCTTTTTAGATCTCAGTTTCCTTGTGTATAAAAGGATGGGGTTGGATTAGATGATCCCCAAACTCCTTCCAGCTTTGATATTTTATGCCTCTATGGCTCCAGCCTGATGTGTAGGGATTTTATGAGATCTTTTAATGTCCTGGCCTGTATTAAAGTAATGCATCAAAGTTGGAGAGTAAGTTGTTGAGATAGATGGGCATGGTGGACACTAAAATATAGGGCTGTTTTGTGCTGGTAATTGTGAATTGGATCTTTGCTTGTAATTATGTAAGTGAAGTATGAGTCAGAAGGGAACGCAATTCTCTTCCACAGCTCTATTGATGCTATAAGTGCTGACACTGGAGGAAAAGAGCTTTGTTGGTAGGTACAACGTGGACACAAAGAATTGATGTAAACCATAATAACAGCACTATTTTACAAAGTCAGTCTTATCCTCTTGGTGTTTAAGACAACAAATCCAATAATAAGTGACAGTTACATATCTCTTTAAGGTTTGCAAAACACTTTGTGTGCATTATTTAATTTGAACTCCCCAATGGCTCTGTGATGTGAGTACCATCATTTTATAGTTGAGGAAACTGAGTTTCAGAAAGGTTAAGTGACTTGCCCATAGTCACATAGCTAATAAGTAGGGAAGGCAGGATTTAAACCCAGGTCTTTCTTACTTCTTGTGCAGCTGAGTGGCACAATGAATAGTGGCACAATGGCTGGAGTCAGGAAAACTCATCTTTCTGCGTTCAAATCTGGCCTCAGACACTGTGTGACCCTGGGCAAGTCACTTAACCCTGTTTATCTCAGTTTCCTCATCTATAAAATGAACTGGAGAAGGAAATGGCAAACTACTCCAATATCTTTGCCAAGAAAACCCCAAAAGGGGTGACAAAGAATCAGACATGACTGAAAAATGACTGAACAGCAACTTTCTTACTTCAGGTCCACCATTCTATCCACTATATCTATTTGGGGAAGTGGAGTGTCAGGTTAGGGGAAGATCTACATTTAGAAACTTCTTACACCAATTCAGATGGACAATTCATCTGCAACTTAGTCTTAGTAAGCTGCTTGGGGTCTTGGGAGGTTAAGTCACTTGCCCATGGCCACTCAGCCAGTATAGTAACAAGTGGGGCTTAAACCCAGACTTTCCTGGCTCCAGGATACCATGAACTCTCTTAGTCTTTTATATCTATTGTATAAACCTGCTTGAAATATTCCTTTTAACTTGTTAGGCTGAAATGCTCTGTATAGAATTTAAAAAAATTGCTCAAATACTTAGAAAGGAATCTCCAACAGGGGTTACCATAGATGACAAAATTATAACAGGTTATCTACAGAAACTAGAACAGTGATGCCTTCCCTGGGTACCGTTGGATAAGAGGGATTATGAGGTCAGATGGATCATTGCTATGATGCAACATGACCCTTATGTTTTTTTGTTGTTTCCTTAATCAGCAAGACTGATGGTAAGTATAGTTCGTTTTTCCCCTAACATTTTAGGAGCTTCAAAGTTTCCAGGATGCATGCAACTTTTGAATTTCATCTTCCTCCAATCTCTTTTTCCATCTAGGGGGCAAAACCCTATACTTCCCATCAGTTCCCTTGCCAACAATTTCCTTTGGAAGTGGTTTTAAGTGTGAAGTTTCTTTCTTTTTTATTTTTAATAATATTATATTATTTTCCCCAATTACATGTAAAAACAATTTTTAACATTCATTTTTTAAAAATTTTGAGTTCCACATTCTCTGTCTCCCTTCCTCTCTCCCTGAGATAGTAAGCAATTTGATGTAGGGTATACATGTGCAATAGTACAAAATATATTTACAGGTTAGTTGTAAAAGAAAACACAGACCAAAAATAAAAACCAACCTAAGTATGAAATTTCTTAGTCTTCAGCCCAATCTTTGGCCTCATCTCCTTGGAATTTGACCCCTGTTGGCCAAAGAGGCTCCAGCATGTTTTGTCTGCTAGTTTGGTTTTGATCCTTTTTTATCCTGGCCCTCTGATGGATTTTAAGATTCTGTATGTGGGGACAAGTTCTGCTTACCATTCATTTTTCTGATCCCCAACTCCACCCTCAGACTAAATGCTTGTCAAGGATTTTCCAGGTTTCCATCTCTGACTGTCCTACCACATGTTTTATCTAAACCCAGACATAACCCAGCCCAAATCCATTCCTGCCAGATTTTTGTCTCTTGCTGGAGTCCTGCTGTTCTTGGCCCATGTCAGTGTGTTTCATACAAGGCAACATCTAGCTCTAAGAACCACATTTTCTGGAATAATAACCCCAGTCTAATTATCTGAATATGGGGCTAAAGTAATTGAATCACGGTAAAGCTAATTTAATTTCTTTCTCCCTCTTAATGACTCACACTGGCTGCTACACAATTGAGTAGTCTGTAGTGATCACTATTGATTGAGAAGATGGCTGGAGTTCTTATATTGGTCTTGCCACAGTCTGTTTGATGCTTCTACTTAGGCAGCACTTCAAATTCTCAATGCTCTAAAGCAGTAATGTGAGTGCTCAAATTTGCCCTTTTCCCTGCTCTTCAATATACTTAAAGGATTATCAGTCTAGAATTATAAGGAGTCTCAAAGGCCATGTAGTCCAACCCCCTCATTTTATAGAAGAGGAAACTAAGGCCCAGTGAAGTTTGGGATTTGCCCAAAGCCATATGTGTCAGAGGAGTTATGGGAACCCATGTCCCAACTAAGCTATTTGATACCCATATGTTCTTGAACAATTCTCTTAATGTCTCCGGGCTTAATTGTCCTTATCTGTAAAGTAAGGGGTTTGGGCTAAATGGTATCTGAGGTCCCCTCCTCCAGATGTATGTGTCTATGGATATCTTCAGAGCTGATTTGGGGATAAAGCCTGAAGGTCACTAAATAGATAAATTAGCTCAAGAGAGTATCAAAAAAGTTATGGGAAGAAAATACAAATTCAGGCTAAGGATACTTTTTAAAATTCATTGGTGGAAAAAGAACCAGCAAAGGGAGTCAATCATGATACATTTGACTTAGAAGGATACATTAGGTCAGGGATCCTTGATGAGTAGTTATGTTCCAGTGGTACTTCTGTTTTCATTTGAATCCTAGAGAAAATGATGATAAAATTTAGAGCAGAAAAAATATTGATTGTGGCAGTTTTTATTGTAAAAATGTACCAAAGTACAGGAGAGTATTTGTACATTTGGATGCACTGCAATTCTCTGGAACTTTAAGTGATAGAAGTTTTTGGAAGTAGCACCATATTGCTATTTTCTGGATAGTCACAAAAATTGCCCCATCCTAATTTTGACTGCCAGTGAGTTGCATGTTCCTGAACAGAACAATATGTTTTTGCCTTGGATTTTCTTTCAGTAACATAGACATCCTTTTCTGTAGTTTTCACTATTTAAGAAAATTAAACTGTTGTTCATCACCACCCCCAACTCTATGGACATGGACAGGAGGCAGAGGCTTATTAGTTGCTATGACATTTCTTTCTCTGGGAGTAATGTTTCTCTTCTAATATATTTCAAGCCCAGGTGTTGACAGCAGCAGGTGTCAGGTTTTAATCATCAGTATTTGTTTGCTTCATATGGCATATTTCTATTTTGTGTCTCATGGTGTGGTGCTCCTTCTTTTTCAGTTTTCTCCTATTTTTTCCCTTAAAAGAGTTATCTTCACCTGATGTCATCACTTCTTCACTATATGATCTCTCAGTCCTTTCCATTGGGCCTCTGTCCTCTCCATCCTATGGAGACTTCTTTCTCAGGGATCACCAATGACCTCCCATTCACCATATCCATTGGCCTATTTTAAAATCCTCAACATCCTGGATCCTCTATGTACTTTTAAGATAGTTGATTGCTTTTCCTATTGGATGTTCTTTCCTTCCTGACTTCAGAGGCACCACACTCATTTGGTTCTCCTTCTGCCTCTTTAACCACTCTTTCTTTATGTCCTTCTCTAGTTTGTCATCCTCTTCCCACTTTGCCAAGACTCTATCTTTAGCTTTCTTCTCTCTCTACATTTGCTCCATGGGATATCTCAATTACTTCCACAGTTTCAACTACCACCTTGGTGAAGAAGACAAAGAAGTCTTTATCTATCTTCTGAGCTCCAGGCCCACACCTCTAACCAAAAGCAAGACAACTACATCTACATTTCCCACCAGAACCACAAACTAGCATGTTTAAAATCAAGCTTCACTTCCGCTTCCGGGAGCAAGATGGCGGAGTAAAAAGGTAGTCGCTCTCACCCTCCCCTATCAGCTTCTGAAAACCCAGAAAATATGACCCCAGAAAAAACCCTGGAACAGCTGAACCAGAAGAAAGATGGGGTACAGCAGTGTAGTAGCCCAAGTAGCTAGAAGGATTAATGGGAAAGGCCCCTCTTACCCTGGGGGAAGGGGAGCAGTATGGAACTGGGAGTCTCCCAGCCAGCTAGTGGAAAGACCCACTTTAGCACACCAGGAAGAGATTCTAGTGCCTCAGTATTATACAGCAAACGGGTCTCCCAGTGCCTCAGCAAAAATAAGGGAAGCAGCACTACAAATGGCCCCAGGCAGATAAGTACCCTGCAGCATTTGTCTGAAATGAGCTGAAGAAAGCAACCTAGAGTTGCCCGAAAGTTCCAGCCTTGTTGATTCCAGCCCAATACCAAGTAAGCTGTCAGAACCCTATAGCCTCCAACTGCCAACCAGGAGGCGATCCTGAAGCCCAGGTGGTCGAGCAGGCAAACACCAACAGCTGAACCTCAGAGTGCCTCAGTGAGGGTGGGGGAACCAGTGGAAACCAGCTCAGAAAACCACCAGGTGCCTCGGCATTCTGCAACAAAGGAGTCTCCCAGTGCCTCAACAGAACTGAGGGAGACAGCACTGTGAGGGGCCCCAGGCAGATAACTACCCGGCAGCATCCATCTAAAAAAGAGTTGAACAAAGCTAAAAGAAAGGAAAAGCAGGCAACCTAGATTTGTCTGAAAGTCCCAGCCTTGCTGATTCCAGCCCAACACCAGGTAAGTTGCCAGAACCCTTCAGCCTCCAATTGCCAACATAAGAGGCCCCAGCACACAAAGTCAGTGACCAAGATCTAGGCTCCCAACACAAGAAGCTTGGGTCAGTGCTCTGTGCTCCCCAGCAGGAGAGCTTAATCTCTTTAAAGGCCAGGGAATAAAGAAACACCATGAGTAAAAAGAAACATATGATAGATTCATATTATGAGAAGAGTGAAGATCAAGACAGAAATTCTGAAGAGGACAACATTGTCATCAAACCCACATCTGCAACATCAAAAGGGAATGTGAGCTGGTCTGAAGCCCAAAAAGCCTTCTTAGAAGAGCTCAAGAAGGATTTTAAAAGTCAAATGAGAGAGGTAGAGGAGTCCTTAAAAAGTACAATTGGCCAATTGGAAAAAAAGTACACCAAAATCAAGCTTCTTTTTTTTCTTCTGAGACCATTACCATTTACCCTGTTTAACATGGTTCATAATCTCAAGGTTCTTCTTTTTTCTTCTCTGTCACTTTCCATAGCTTATAAATTATTAAGTCTTGTCAATTCTATCTCTACAATATCTCTCACATCCTTCTTTTCTCTTCATTCCTATTGCTTCTGTCCTAAATTTAGAACCTCATTACCAACTGACTGGACTATAGCCTCTTAATGGGTTTTCTTGTGATCCCATTCTCTAACCCCCTTCCAATCCATCATGTGTGTTGTATACTGCTAAGAACAATTTTTCTTAGGCATAGATCTGGTTATGTCACTAACTCGTTTCAGAATCTTTAAGGACTCACTATTTGATGATAAGTGAAATTCAAATTTCATTGTCCAATATACAAGACTCTCTACAATCTGGTACCATGATACCTTTCCTTCTTTAGCTCATATTATTCCCTTCCATATGTTCCTATATTCTAGCCAAACTGGAAAACAGCTTCTGAACACATCCTGTGTTCTCCCACCTCCCTGCCTTTACTTACAATTCCTTATGTCTGAAATTTCCTCCCCCTCCCTCTTTCCTTCTTGAAATCCTAGCTATGCTTTAAAGACTAACTTAAAGTTCACATCCTTCAAAAAGCCTTTTTGAGTTACTTTACATCAAACTTAAAAAAAATTCCAAATGTACTTGCCATGCATCTGCATTGGTTTTTGAACTTCCCACCCCTCCCCTACAAACCTAAGAGAGACAGCATAACAGTGGACAGAGAGCTGGCCACCATGCCAGGAAGACCTGGATTCTAGTCTTGCTTCTGACATATTCTGGTGGTGTGACCCTGGGCAAGTTATTCAACCACTTAGTATTTTAGGCATCTAAGACTGTAAATTGTGGAGAAGGTGCCAACCTTGGTAGAGGAAATTCCTCACTAAGAGTTCCCGAGATGGATAAACTCACAGGTATAGTCCCACCATAAGGGGCTAGGACTCTATATTTTATCTTAATTTTACATCTTCCCTAGCATCAAAATAGTGCCTTCCACATAAAAGGTCTTAATAAATGTTTATTGAATTCAATTGCATTCTTGCTCTATCTAGCCTGTTTGTTCTCCCATGCACTGTATCTACTTTTGTTTCCAACTGTCATATTGGTTATTTCTCTGAGATAATGAAGAATCTGTGGAGGTGAATTTAACAACAAGCAGTATGCTAAAGTGTTCCCTCAGGCCCTGGAAATGTTACTTATATTCGTGTAGCTCCTGTGCAAGCCCCCTAGTTATAAAAATACTAGATGCTGATTATATCAAAGCATTCATGCTGAGGGATGCATGTACAATGTCACAAATTGTTCAGTCATTTCAGTCGAGTCTGACTCTTTGTGACCCCATTTGGGATTTTCTTGGCAAAGTTACTGGAGTGCTTTGCCATTTGCTTCTCCAACTCCTTTTACAGATGAAGAAACTGAGGCAAACAGGGTTAAGTGACTTGCCCAGGGTCACACAGCTAGTGTCTGAGGCCAGATTTGAACTCAGGAAGATGAGGCTTCTGACTCTAGGCACAGTGCTTTATCCATTGTGCCACCCAGCTGCCCTTCAGTGGTACAAAAGGTGGCTCTTAAGTATCTCCATCAACTAGGAGGGATCCAAGTACGTGGGCTGCTTCCCCCACCCTAAGGCACATACTGATTTGGATGAGAATGGACCAAGGTTGGACTAGTTTTTGAAGTCAGGATGGTTTCAAGAAGAGTTCAGCCTTTCATTCATTCAGTAAATTTACTGATGACCTACTATGTGTGGAGCACTGTGCTTGGGGGCATGAAAGATATAACTGAAGTCTCAGGCATGATATCCATCCTTAAAGAGCAAACAGTCTTACTGAGAAGGCATGGCATAAAGTTAAAGAATCACACAATAAGGTATATGACTGAGTCTTGTATCTGCTGACTACATGATTATCAAACCCCAAAGCCTCATCACATATGACATTGTGTCAACTGCTTTTCAAAGAGTTATGATCCCAGACATGGTACTTGTCCTTTAGGAGTTAAAAATTTTAGACAGACACAGGGACACAGACATCCAAAGTGAATAGTATCTGGATTGACAAAGCAGGCCTAAATTGCCTGGAGTAACATACAGTGAAAGAAAAGAAATAATCTAACTCATTTGGGCACACAAGAGAGAGAGAAAAAGAAAGAGAGGGGGAGAGGGAGAAGGGGGAAAGGAAGATGAAGAGGAAGGGAGAGGGAGAGGGAGAGGGAGAGAGGCAGAGGCAGAGAGGGACAGAGAAAAGAAAGACAGCTACCTGGAGGGAGGGAGCACTAGTTTTCTTTTCCTTCCTTCCTTCCTCCCTCCCTCCCTCCCTCCCTCCCTTCCTTCCTTCCTTCCTCCCTCCCCCCCTCCCTTCCTCCCTTCCTCCCTTCCTTCCTTCCTTCCTCCCTCCCTCCCTCCCTTCCTCCCTCCCTCCCTCCCTTCCTTCCTTCCTCCCTCCCTCCCTCCCTTCCTTCCTTCCTTCCT
>NW_020954648.1:6002083-6065604 GCF_900497805.2 Vombatus ursinus
ACGATCCTTCCTTCCTTCCTTCCTTCCTTCCTTCCTTCCTTCCTTCCTTCCTTCCTTCCTTCCTTCCTTCTTTCCTTCCTTCTTTTTTCTTTTTTTGAGGAGTGTGGAGTGTTATCTGATGACTTCACTGACCATCATGTGAAGAAGTTTGATTTTAATGATTTGTGACTTCATCATTAGCACAGGTTGCTCCCTGCCTCACTGAAGCAGACAGCAATCTTTAAATACCTTAGTAGCTAACTTTTATGAGCTGCCCTAGTCAAAATGAAGTAAATCAGTACCTGGTGGCCAGGCTTCTGTAGAGGAAAGCCTTCAAACTGAGCTAGGCTAATCTCTCACAAACAAACACAATCCTTTGATGGTCTCATAGTGGAAACCTTCCCAGCTTACTAGAAACTTCAAGGGTCTATTCTTTGCTGGCCTAGCCTTGGAGAGCTCAGGGTCACTCCTGCGTCATGATAAATCGCTGTGGGAAAACTTTAGTGGAGGAATTTGCTTAGTAACTGTTGTAAATTACTTTATCTTTCTCTGCCGGATCTTCTATCATAATATGGAGATATAGCACTTTTTTTTTTTTTTAGAATTTATAACCACATTTTTTTGTTCAGTTTCTTTGCCATAATTTCTAGTAATATCTTTTTCCCCCTATTATGGACAAGGCTTACATAATACCATGCTAACACCTACAGGACTGAATCATAATTCATGTTGTAGATTTATAGCATACCCACAGAAGAAATACCCTATGATGCAAACTTGTGGTTGAAATATAGCTCTCCTAAAACACCCCCTAACTAGGCAATGTGGTTTAGAGGTCAAAATTAGAAAAGAACCAGTTTAAACTGTTTTCTTCATTTCTTAAATAGTGAGACAAGTTGAAAAGGACCAGGAAATGGCATTAACGATCAGATAAGTCATTTATTCATAACACTGTTGAAATAGAAAGCTTCCTTGTGTGGGAGGATTCATGTACACTTAGTATACAAACCTCTCTCTCTCTCTCTCTCTCTCTCTCCTCCTCCTCCTCCTCTTCTTCCTCCTCCACCTACTCTGACTAGCAGTAAGAAGGCTATTTAGAATGTCTGTTTGCATTTTTGTTTTGTTTTCTTTCTTTTTTTTTTTTGGCATAAAATACCCTATTGCTTGAACACTGCAGTTTGCCATCCTCACAAGCACTTCTGATATTGAAATCTCTCCCCCAGATTCAAGCATGAACTGATGTCCCCAGTTTACTGTGGGGGCAAAGCTTGCATCAGAGTTGGGCAATATGAACATTTGCTTAGAGTACTACGTGGGAACCATAATGAAGAGCACTTTTTAATATTACTTTTTATAAATGTATGTATTTTTAAAACCAGAAAACTGTGCTCTTGAGGGTACAGAGGCATTATGTTGTAATAAATCATATGTGCATTACAATGGAGTTGCAAAACCAAATAGTAACATACAGGGGGTACAATTTTCAAACCCAGAGGGATAATATTTTCAAATGTTGCCTAGGTTACACAATCTGGGCTTGTGTGTGAGAGAATACTCATGTATAGTTGGAGGGTGATGGTGGTGGAGGGGAATCGCTGTAGTTTTATACATGTCTGTAACAGCTGTACAGAGGGAGTACAGAGCGAAAAATAAAGGGTGGCTTGGGAGTATGCTAGGGATAGAGTAGTAGTCACATCATTAGCATATTTCTGCCTCCCACACAATAGTTGCTGTTGGGATATACAGACAGAACATTTTTATGGCCGTTTGGGAAGGCCATGGCAAGGTCCCGTTCTGCCTTACAGGTTGCCAAATCTGAATTGAGCAAGATTAGGAGGAAGACCTAGGTTTAAGTCCTGACTTTGGGACATGTTAACTATGTTTTAAAGGACAAGTCCCTTAATATCTCAGTTCTTTAGACAACTTAAGACCACAAGTTGCAGTCAAGGTGCTGGCCTGCATTGGTAGAGAGAATTTCCTTACTTGGAAGTTCCCTGTACCAGTGAAATCACAGTTCCATTCTTTATTCCTATCCCTCAGTGCCTACTCTTCTACTGTCAGTTATAGATGAATGACTGATCTTCATCAGTAGAGGGAATTTCCATACTGGAAGCTCCCTATGCTGATGAAATCACAGATCTGGACCTTCAATTCCCTCTCCTCCACCCCAGAGAGAATAAAACAAACAAAAAATTATTTCTAAGAATCATAGACACTAAAGTTCTAGAATCAGAGATTTTCTGTTCAGTTCAATTCAAGAAGCATTTAAGTACTTATGTTCCAGGCACTGTGCTGATTGATGGAGATACAGAGAGCTAAAAAATAAAAATGAAAACAGCCTCTTGTCTTTAGGGCAGTTTATAGTCTACTCTTGGCAGCCATATTATGCTTATGGGAGCTGGGAGCTACTGGGGAAACTCTTCTCCCCTTAATGCAATAGAGCATGATAGAAATCTTCTCTGGAAATAAAGTAAGAAAAAAAGAAATTTAACATCTAAGCCCAATCATCTGTATTTGGGGAAGTTATGGATGGGGAAGGAAGTGAAGGAGGAAAGTGATCTTGTGGAAATATGTTTTGGGATCCCTATGAAATGTTGATGAGGGAGGAAAAAAACAACTTTTAAATATAGGATAAAATTACAATCTTCTGAGATGGGTTAGTATGCTCCTGTTTGATGTTAGTATGCTCTCCTGGGGAGATTGAGTGGTTGACCTTGTGGAGCTCTTCCTATCCATATCTATTATTTTATATTTATATGATCTCTCAACTTGATTTTCATCACTGCACAGCATTGGAAACCTATCAAGGAGAGTGAGAGGTAGTATTAATGATCTAATTGATGACATTCATCCATCAGAGTAAATATGGGATTTCCAAGGGCTGGCAACCTGCTGCAGTATTGTTTACTGAATAAAAAATGCATGTTTGTATGTAAAAAGAAGGACCTCAGACTGTTGCTGAAGTATTTGTTTAAATTAAATGAATTAAACTGGAAGACTCCAGTTTAATTTAATACCCATTGTTGTACCCATTTAATATATGGACTTTGAAGATTGTGATGAAAAACACCATCTCTCTAACCCGACAATGAGTCTCAGTGAAATTAGCTGAGCTTGTCTTCAGGTGACAGAAGATAACCAATTGTCACTGAATCTACATATGCAAAGAGGCATCGAAATTGACCTTTGGTAGAGAATGTATTGGGCTTACAAAGATCAAATAAGACAATCCCTGCCTTCTAATATAGTTGTATAAGACCAGTATAATATAGTAGGAGAGATGAATTATCTACTTCTATATCTATACCATCTATCTCTCTCTTATTTATCTACTTATGTTGTTCAGTTGTTCCATTCGATATGACTCTTTGTGACCTCATGGACCATACTTTCCATGGGGTTGTTTTGGGAAAAGATACTGGAGTGGTTTTTCATTTCGTTCTCCAGTAGATTAAGGAAACAGGGTAACTTGCCCAGGATTACACGGCTAGTAAGTGTCTGAGGCCACATTTGAACTCAGGTCTTCCCGACTTCAGGTCCAGTGTTCTATCCATTGAGCCATCTAGTTGCCCATGTCTACCAATACCTATACCTATATTGCTCTATATCTATATATCTCTCTATCTTCATTTCTATATAGCTGCAACTATAATCTATTTATAACTATACCTATGTAACCACAAATAACTATAATGCAAATTAGAATTTCGAGAATGAATAGAAGAGGTCTAAACAGAACGGTCTAGAAAGGAAAGAGATTATATCCACCTGAAGGTGGGACAAAGGGTGGGAGGGAGGATTTGGGATTGGCTTCAGGAAGAAAATGAGCTAGATTTTGAAGGGAGGATTTTAACAAATGGAGATGTGGAAGGAGTTCATTTTAAGCATGGTGGACAGCATGGAAAAAGTTAAATGGTATAAGAGAAGGGAGTAATCTAGTTTGACTGCAGCATCAATTGCTTGAAGAGGAGCAGAGGGAGAATCCCAGAAAGGCAAGCTGGAACTAGACTGTGGGAAGCCTTAACTTTCTGACTGAAGAGTTTAGATTTTATTCTGTAGGAAATGGGAATCCATTAAAGGTTTTTGAGCTGGAGAATAACATGATTTTACCAGTGCATTAGAAAGATTACTTTGGCAGTGGCATTAAGGGTAGATGGGAGAAAGGAAGGTCAAGTGGGAATCTACTGTGATAATCTTGGTGAGAGCTAATGGGGATCTTAAACTGTGATGATGTCAGTGGGAGTAGAAAGGAAGTGACTATACAAGGGCTATTTCTAAGGCACAATAAACAGGACTTGGCAACTCATTGGGTATGGGTGATATGTTCTGTAAACATCATATTAATAAAATTTGACTGAATTTTAAGAAGTGAATTCATAGCAATTAGCTATGTTAAACTATCATATGTACATCTTAATACTCTCTTATCCAATGTAGAGATAAATGGATTAGAGGCAGAGCCTAGATTCAAACCCTATCGAACACTGACTAGCATGTTCTACCAGGTTCTAAGAATAGCATGCTTTCTACTATGCAACCTTTCTTCTTCATGTGAACTTTTTCTAGAATTCCCAAGTGTGAGGTGTCAAGGTACCAACAAGGTGGGCAACCTGCCCTTTATCTCTCCATAATCAGCTTTTCTTACTCTCATCTTAATGAAGAACTAACAAGTAGACCAGGGTCCTGACTGTAGATAAAACCAAGGTTTGTATTGATATCTCTTTATATTTGATTTACAAAAGAAAAGAAGTCCTTGCATTTCAATAATTTATCTTTCATGGCTTTATTTTGTATGGCTAAAGTTCTAGCACCTGTTAATTCTTTTTTTTTTTACATTTTTTAACATTTTAATTGATTATTTAACAATATTATTTAGCTTTCCTTTCTTTTTAAATTTTGAGTTCTCCTTCCCTACCCTTTCCTTACTCACCCATTGAGAAGGCAAACAATTATTATATCAGTTATTCATGTGAAATCACATATTTTTATATTAGCAATATTACAATAAGAAGTAAAAAATGCTTCATTTTTCACTCAGAGTTCATCAGTTCTCTCTCTGAAGGTGGATAGCATTTTTTCATCATGAGTCATTTGGAATTGTCTTGGATCATTGTATTGATAAAAATAGCCAAATCTTTCATAATTAATCATCATTACAACATGTTACTGTGCACAATGATCTCTCATCAATTCTTCTCACCTTACTTTGTATCAGTTCGTATAGGTCTTGACATGCCTTCCTGACCTCCCCCTTCCTCACCCTTTCATCATTTCTTTTCTTTTAAATATATATTTATATATATTTTAATTAATTAATTTAATTTTAGTTTTTAACATTCCCTTCCACAAGATTTTGAGTTCCAAATTTTCTCCCCATCTCGTCCCTCCCCCCACCCCAAGATGGCATGAATTCTGAATACCCCTTCTCCTAATCTGCCCTCCCTTCTATCTCTTTCCCCTTCTCTTATCCCCTTCCCCTTCAATTTTCCTGTAGGGTAGAATAGATTTCTATACCCCATTTCCTGTATATCTTATTTTCCAGTTGCATGTGAAAACAATTTAAAAAAAAATTTTTGTTTTTAAAACTTTGGGTTCCAAGTTTTCTTCCTTCCTCCCTCCCCACCCACCCTTATTGAGAAGGCAAGCAACTCGATGCAGGTTATACACGTGGAGTGATGCAAAACACTTCCATAATAGTTATGTTGTGCAAAACTAAGTATATTTCCTTTAATCCTATCCCACCCCCCATTTATTCTATTCTTTCTTTTGACCCTGTCCCTCCTTAGAAGTATTTGCTTCTGATTACCCCCTCCCCCAATTGGCCCTCCCCTCTATCATCCTCCTGCTGTCTTGTCCCTTTCCCCCCTATTTTCCTGTAAGATAGATTTCCATACCCAATTGAGTGTGTATTTATTCTCTCCTTAAGTCAAATCTGATGAGAATAAAATTCACTCATTCCCTCTCACCTTCCCCCATTTCCCTTCCACTGTAAAAACCTTTTCCTGTCTGTTTTATGTGAGATAATTTACCCCATTCTACCTCTCTCTTTTTTCCTTCTCTATGTACAATCCTCTCTCACTCCTTAATTTTGTTCTCCAGATATCATCCCTTCATCTTCAACTGACTCTGTGCCCCCTATCTATCTATCTATCTATCTATCTATCTATCTATCTACATATATATAATTTTTTTCCCTCCAACTACTCTAATACTGACAAAGGACTCATGAGTTACAAATATCATCTTTCCATACAGAATGTAAACAGTTCAACCTTAATAAGTCTCTTATGATTTCTCTTTCCTGTTTACCTCTTTGTGTTTCTCTTGAGTCTTGTATCTGAAAGTCAAATTTTCTGTTCAGCTCTGGTCTTTTCATCAAGAATGCTTGAAAGTCCTCTATTTCACTGAATTTCCATTTTTTCTCCTGAAGGATTATGCTCAATTTTTCTGGGTAGGTGATTCTTGGTTGTAATTCTATTTCCTTTGACCTCCGGAATATTATATTCCAAGCCCTGAGGTCCCTTGATGTAGAAGCTACTAAATCTTGTGTTATCCTGATTGTGATTCCACAATACTTGATTTGTTTCTTTCTGGCTGCTTGCAATATTTTCTCCTTGACCTGGGAACTCTGGAATTTGGTTACAATATTCCTAGGAGCTTTCCTTTGGGGATCTCTTTCAGGAGGTGATTGGTGGATTATTTCAATTTCTATTTTGCCCTCTGGTTCTAAAATATCAGGGCAGTTTTCCTTGATAATTTCTTGAAAGATGATGTCTAGGCTCTTTTTTTTTTTTGTTGTTGGTTAGATAATGGGGTTAAGTGACTTGCCCAGGATCACACAGCTAGTAAGTGTTATGTGTCTGAGACTGCATTTGAACTCAGGTCCTCCTGAATCCAGGGCTGGTGCTCTATCCACTATGCCACCTGGCTGCTCCTTAGGGTCTTTTTTGTATCATGGCTTTCAGATAGTCCAATAATTTTAAAATTCTCTCTCCTGGATCTATTTTCCAGGTCAGTTGTTTTTCCAATGAGATATTTCACATTGTTTTCTATTTTTTCATTCTTTTGGATTTGTTTTACAGTGTCTTGATTTCTTATAAAGTCACTAGCTTTCAATTGCTCCATTCTAATTTTTAAGGAAGTATTTTCTTCAGTAAACTTTTGGACTTCCTTTTCCATTTGGCCAATTTTGCTTTTTAAGGCATTCTTCTCCTCATTAGCTTTTTGGACCTCTTTTGCCATTTGGGTTAGGCTATTTTTTAAGGTGTTTTCTTCAGTATTTTTTTGGGTCTCCTTTAGCAAGCTGCTGACTTGTTTTTCATGATTTTCTTGCATCACTGTTAGTTTTTCCTCTACTTCTCTTACTTGCTTCTCAAAATTCTTTTTGAGCTCTTCCATGGCCTGGGACCAATTCATATTTTTCTTGGAGGCTTTGGGTGTTGGAGCTTTGACTTTGTTGTCTTCTTCTGGTTGTATGTTTTGATCTTCTTTGTCACCAAAGTAAGATTCTATGTTCTGACTCTTTTTGCACTGCTTACTCATGATCCCAGCCAATTACTTGAGTTATAAACTCTTTGTTAAGGTAGGAGTCTGCTTCCAGTGTGGAGAATGTACTGTCCCAAGCTTCAGGGGTTTTGTGCAGCTGCTTTCAGAGATACTTCTAGGAACCTGTAAATTTTTAGTTCTTCCAAGGTGCTATGATTAAGGGTGAGGTGTTTACTCCTTTCCTGGCCTGTGCTGTGGTCTGTGAGTGACCACAAGCACTCTTTTCTGTCTTGGAACTGTGAGGAGGATTTCCTGTCCACAGCCACTACAAGCTCTACCACAGCCAGTGCTCCTCCTCGCCCCAGGACTGCCACCCAGAACTGTGACCCAGATCTAGGTATGGGCAAAGCAAGAGAATCCTGCACCATCAGAGAGATCCTTGCAATCCCTCTCTGATCAGCCACTCGATTCCCCCTCAGTCTGTGGGCCAGAAGCTCAGGAGACAGCCGCCACCCCGGGACCACACTTAGGGACTGGGGTTAAGACTGCACCCCACTTCTCTCTCACTGCAGAAACAGACTTTTCCTACCAACCTTCTAAGTTGTCTTTGGGGTTCATGGGTTGAGAAGTCTGGAAACCACTACAGCTGCCCGTGCTTCAGTCCTCTGAGGCCTGCTCCAGGTTTGCTGAAGCCTGTGCACCCATGCCGACTTGCGTTCCTCTCCCAGCCTAGCGCGATATACCTTTTAGATAAGCCATGTAGGTTGTCTTGGACTGGAAATTTGTTTCACTCTGTCTTTTTGTGGGTTCTGATGCTTTAGAATTTATTTAGTGCCATTTTTTACAGGTATTTGGAGGGGTTTGGGGGAAAGCTCAAGCAAGTCACTGTTTTTACTCTGCCATCTTGGCTCTACCCTCATCATTTCTTATAGGACAATAGTGCTTCCTCACAATCATGTGCCACAATTTATTCAGGCATTCCCCAATTGATGATCATCTCAGTTTCCAATTCTTTGCCACCACAAGAAGGACTGCTTTAAATATTTTTGTAATATAGATCCTTTTCCTTTTTCCTTGATTTCTTTGGGATATAGACCTAGTAGTGGTATTACTAGGTCAAAGAGTTTGGACAATGTTATAGTCCTTTGGGCACAATTTCAAATTGTTCTCCAGAATGGCTGGACCAGTTCACTACTCCATTAACAATTCATTTGTGTGCCTCTTTCCCCTCATCTCTTTCAGCATTTGTCATTTCTGATAGGTGTGAGGTGGAGCCTCAGAGTTGTTTTCATCTGCCTTTCTCTAATCAATAGTGGTTTAGAGCATTTTTATATGACTATAGATAGCTTTGATTTCTTCTGAAAATTCTATTTATATCCTGTGCCACTTATCAATTAGGAAATGGCTCCCATTTTTATAAATTTGACTCAGTTCTATACTCAGTATATGTTTGAGAAATGAAGTCTTTATCAGAGAAAGTTGCTGTAAAATTTTTGGGTATTGCTTCACTGCCTATGGTACCTTTTAGCGTAACATAGTTTCTCTGATTATCTCTTTTAATTATGTCTATTTTTGCTTTTGCTTTGTCTGAGGTCATGATTGCCACCCCTGCTTTTTTTTACATCTATTGAAGCATATTAGATTCTGCTCCAGTCCTTGATTTTACTATATGTGTGTCTTTCTGTTTCAAGTGTGTCTCCTGTAAACAACATTGTTGAATTCTGGTTTTTAATTCATTCTGCTATCTGCTTCCATTTTATGAGTGACCTCATCCCATTCACATTCACAGTTATGATTACTATGTATTTCCATCCACCCTGTTTTCTTCTCTCTCTCTCTCTCTCTCTCTCTGTCTCCTTCTCTCTCCTTCAATTTTCCCTCCTTAAAAGTCTATTTTTTCTTCTAACCACTATGTCCCTTAATCCACATTCCCTTTTATCGCCCTCCCTTTTTGTCTTATCCTTTTCTCTTCTTATTTTCCTATGAGATGAGTTACGTTTCTATACACAACTGAATATGTTTGTGTGTGTGTGTGTGTGTGTGTATGTGTGTGTGTGTATTCTTCCTTCTTTGAACCAATTCTAATGAGAGTGAAGTTCAAGCATTGCCTGCCACCCTCCCCCACCCATATCCCTTACCATTATAAAATTTATTTGCATTTTTCTTTTATGTGAGAAAAATTTCCCCATTCTACCCCTCCCTTCCCTTTTCTCCCAATGCATCCCTCTTTCTCACCCTTTCATTTTTTTGGGAGAACATTCTAACAATTGAGTCATACCCATGCCCTTTGTCTACATAAACACTTTTCAACTGTCATAGTAATGGTAACATTCTTAGGAGTTACATGTGTCATCTTCCCACATATAATGTAAACAGTTTAACTTTATTGAGTTCCTTATAATTACTCTTTCATGTTTGCCTTTTTATACTTCTATTGAGTCTTGTGTTTGAATGTTAAAATTTCTATTCAGCTCTTGCCTTTTCATCAAGAATGCCTAAAAGTCCTCTTTTCATTAAATATCTATTTTTCTCCTGAAAGATTACACTCAGTTTTGCTGGGTAGATTATTTTTGGTTTTAATCCTAGCTCTGTTACCTTCTGGAATATCATATTCCAAGTTCTCCACTCCTTCAACATGGAAGCCACTAAATCTTGTGTGATTGTAGCTCCATGATATTTGAATTGTTTCTTTCTGATTGCTTGGAGTATTTTCTCTTTGACCTGGGAGCTATGTAATTTGGCTATGATATTCTTGGGAGTTTTCATTTTGGGACCTCTTTCAGGAAGTGATTGATTATTCTTTCAGTTTCTATTTTACCCTCTGAATCTAAGATATTGGGATAATTTTGCATTATAATTTCTTGAAATATGATGGCTAGGCCCTTTCATGGCTTTTAGGTAGTCCAGTAATTCCTTTTTTTTTTTTTTTTTTTGCTTGGGCAGTTGGGTTTAAGTGACTTGCCCAGGGCCACATAGCTTGTAAGTGTCAAGTGTCTGAGGTCAAATTTGAACTCTGGTCCTCCTGATTCCAAGGCCAGAGCTCTATCTACTGCGCCACCTAGCTGCCCCAAATGAGATATTATTTGTAAAGTGCATAGCACAGTGCCAGACACATAGTAGACTCTTTTTTTTTTCTTTTTGGTGAGGCAGTTGAGTTTAAGTGACTTGCCCAGGGTCACACAGCTAGTAAGTGTGATGTGTTTGAGGCTGGATTTGAACTCAGGTCCTCCTGACTCAAAGGCCTCACTCTATCTACTAAGCCACCTAGCTGTCCCCCAGTAATTCTTAAATTATCTCTCCTGGATCTATTTTCTAGGTCAGTTGTTTTTCCAATGAGATATTTCATATTTTCTTTTATTTTTTTTCATTCTTTTGCCTTGGTTTTATTGTTTCTTGATGTCTCTTGGACTCATTAGCTTCCATTTTCCCTATTCTAATTTTTAAGGAGTTATTTTCTTTAGTGAGCTTTTGTACCTCTTTTCCCATTTAGTCAATTCTGCTTTTTAAGAAGTTCTTCTCTTAAGTGGATTTTTGTGCCTGTTTTACTATTTGACCCATTCTGTTTTTTAAGGTGTTATTTTCTTCAGTATTTTTTTGTGCTTGTTTTACCAAGTTAATTTTCTTTTCATAATTTTCTTATATCACTCTCATTTCTTTTCCCAGTTTTTCTCTTATCTCTCTTTTTTTTAAGGCAATTGGGGTTAAGTGACTTGCCCAGGGTCACCCAGCTAGTAAGTGTCAAGTGTTTGGTCTGAGGCTGGATTTGAACTCAGGTACTCCTGACTTCAGGGCTGGTGCTCTATCCACTGTGTGATCTAGCTGCCCCCCTCTTATCTCTTTATCTCTTACAGCTCATCTCTTTCTTTAACTATTCCAGGAATTCTTGTTGGATTTGGCTTCAATTAGCATATTTCTTTGAGACTTTTTTGGTGGTTATTTTCACATCATTTCCTTTTTCTGAGTTTATGTCTTGGTCTTCCAGGCCATTATAGTAGCTTTTCATGGTCAAATTCTTTTCTGTTGTAGTTTTCTCATTTTCCCAGCCCATTTCTTGACTTTGAGCTTTATGTTAAGGTTGGGCTCCGCTCTTCTAGCGTGGGGAGGCACTGTCCTAAGCTTCTGGCTTTTTTCATGCTGTTATTTTTAGAGCTAGTTCTGGGGGTTTGCAGGTTTTTTTGCTTCCAAGGTTGTGTGATCCTAGGAGAGGTATGGTCACTGCTCCTTTGGTCCGCACTCTGAGCTTTATCTTGGAAGGGCCCTCTTTGCTTTGAAACTATGACCTTTCCTTGTGATAGACCAGAAGTGTTCGTCTCTGTCCTGGAACTGCCACCCAGAACTATATATGGGCAAAGGGCTCCCTATAATCTTTCTGTCTTGTTGTCCAATCCCCTTAGCATCTTTGGGCTGAGAATTTCCAAAATTGTTGCTGTTGCTGTGGTGGTAGTGTGTGTTTGGGCTTCAGACAGACCTCCAAGCAGGTATCTCAGACTTTTCCTGCTGCCCTCTTTATTTTTATTAGGCTGGAAATATACTTTACCCTAACTTTTTGTTAGCTCTACCACTCTAGAATTTGATTTGAGGATTATTTTAAAGTTGTTTGGAAGGGAATGTTGGGAGGGTTTGGCTAGGTGGTTGCCCCAATCCACCATCTTGTTGATTAATTCTTACAGATGGGTTTGGATCTTATAGCTATGTTTTCAATCATTAAAAAAGTCTCAATTTGATTTCTGTTCTTTACACTTGACACAATTCTTGGTCTCATTTGGAATGTGGAAGGCAGGATTGCTGTTGCTTGGATAAGGAGCTACCTAGTTCCATTAACACTATTAAATCATAAGTTCAGTGAGAACACAGATGGTTGTGTCTTATTTGTCTCTTTATTATCTTTAATGCCTGGTAGAGTATCTCATGCATAGTGTTCAATAAATGTTTGTTAAATTTGACTTGGGTTTGGGTGTACTAGGAGTCTAGGACTTTTATATCAGAGTTCTCAACCCCAGATCACACATAATTTTTAAAAAACAAATCACAGCATGACATTTTGGGTGATAAATCAAATTATTTGTTTTTATCTTTTTATTTGTTCTCGGGGACAGTATGTACTTGTTTATCCCTTTACTGGCTGCTGAAATGATTATGAATCTTTTCATGATTTAGGAGGAATACAAAAATTAGGTTTTATATTTTCAAAGATGAAGTCATCCAGAATTTTTTCCTTCTATCTCAGTATCTAAATTGCTTCAGTGCTTTAAAGAGCTGTGTTTTCATCTGCATAAGTATGTTCACTACCATCTGATTTAATAGAGATTATCTAGTAATGGAGGATAGATGTGGCTGCAATTAAGTGCTTTTTAAGGCTATAAGTTAAATAAATCAGTAGGAATAATAAACTGAATGGTGTGACAGTGGCCAGGATGAAAGTAATATTCATTTTGGCTAGACTTACTTCTCTGTACATTATTTAGAGGTAATAATTTTCTACAAAAGGTTAAAGTATTGTACCAAATCCCAGAATCTAAGAGTTGGAAGGGACTTCTTGGTCAACCCTTAACTCAAAAGAAATCCTCTCAACAACATCCACAGCAATTGGAGATGATATTGACCTATTTCACTCTTTGGGAGCTATATTTTTTGGAAATTTTTCCTTACATGGAGACAATATCTGCCTCTTTGTAATAATTACCCTCTGGTGCCTGAGTAGACCATATTTAATCCCTCTTCTATATGACAGTGTTTCAAACTTGAAGATCATTATATGCCTACTCCCCAAGTCTTCTATTACTCAGGTTAAATATGTCCAGTTTCTGTAGTTGTAATTGTATGGGATAGTTTTGAATCTTTTCAACATTTGGTTACTAGTTGAACTCCACATTGACAGGTTTACTAGAGTGGCATACCATTCATACTATATTCAATGAGTGGGATGAAGGAGTCACACATGCTGGTGATTAGGGCAATCTCCAGGGTTGGAAGTGGGGCATTTTTTCCCTGAGAAAGAAAGAATGAGGTTTAAATCAGGAAAATGGAAAGCCTTGCCTATAGTGAGAAATTCTGTACCAAATGCTAGTCATTCAGTTGGGGTGTATACCTTCAACCATATGGCATTGTATTGATTGGGGCAGTGCTAGCACTCAGGATAGAAGCAATATGGCAGAATTTGCAACGAGCTTGCTTGCTGTCTCAGTGGGTCTTTGACTTAAGCATATAATTAACTGTGGCATCTTGTCACACTTGCAGCCACCAAGTATATCAGTTGACCACATATAAGATATTGAACAGGCCCTTAGGCATTGCCACTAGGCTGTTGTTGCAGAGAAGGAGTACTACCTCTCAACTCTTCTCAAGATGAACGGACAGTAGTGAATAGAGGTTCAGGGGACAGTCACAATTTAAACTTCATGTGAGTGTGTTGTATCCCCTTGTACACATGTTGCTAAATGATTAATGTTAGTAGATCAGATTTAATTTTAATGGTTATAAAGCTTATACTCAGTAAAAAAAGGTCTGTGGGAGTAGCTGGTCTGCCAGGTGCCCAATTTCAGGTACTGCAAAAGTACTTAATTAAAATTTTTTTGAAATACCATCCCTCTTCATCTTGCCCAGGCTGGAACTACAGTGATCCCTTGTGGATCAGACTCTAATACTGATTGCCATGGAGGCTTTAACATGCTCACTTTGTGGCTGGTTTGTCTCTTCTTAGGCCCTGGGAGTTTTCTATTGCTGGGGCTTACAATATTGGTGCTGGACTTAGTGAGTATACCTGATTGGCTTTAACCCTACTTTAATTCAGCACTCCCAAACTCAATAGATCCACCAGCCTTAACTTACTCTGCAAGACTAGAAGCATGTACTGCCTTGGCCAGCAGCAGAAGTCCTTTTGTAGTAGCATATAACCTACTGAAAAATAATGACCAATGGATCTTGTTTAGATTAAACTGATGGATTCTTCAAGTATCTTCACATGATTGCATCTGTGCATGATGGTAAATAACTGAGGGAGAATATAGTAGAGAAACATGGTAAGAATTGTGTCAGAAGTGCTAAACTCATTGTTGAACTGGGACAACAACAAAAAAAAGATCTGAATGAGGATTGTTGGGGAGCAAGAGGAATAAATCAAAGCATAGAGAAGAGAAAGAGAATGATGATAACAGATAGTGGAGAGGAAGCAGAGACACCCAGCTCTTACTTAGCTTCTGTTTCAGTTTAAATACCAAGTAGAATGCCCTTTCCATCATCACTAGGAGAGGGTCAGCAAATATATTCACTAGTCCTTTCAGTGGGCCTGGTGCCTTGAACTCAGTGGGAACAGCTAGGTTCTTTCCTATCACCATCTCACTCATCTTCAGTTTAAACTCTGGACATAATTAGAAAAATGCATGGGGAACATGACAGAAGGGAATAGATGAAAAGCAAGATCAACTAGAGTTTACAGAATGATATAATATTAAAAGTGTTAGCTTTTGAGGCAGTGGACTTGGGTTTTAACCCCAGTTCTGCCATTTACTACTTACATGAACTTAGATAAGTTGCTCAGTATCTTTAAGAATCATTTCCTTATCTGAAAATGAGGGAGTTAGGGTAGCTGGTCTTTAAAGGTTCATTTTCACTCTAAATCTATGATCTTATGTTTGTTTTAACCATTCTAGTCCAAATATAATCCTCTGTGATAGAAGCAAAAAACAAAACAAAACAAAAAAAGGAAAATATGAATTGATTATTCTTCATTCTCTTCATTGCCCATTATCATAGCCCCATCTAGCCCAAGCAGCAATCCTTTGATTTTTGATCTTTTTCTTCTTCCCTATATGGCTCCAAGAAGCTGCTTCTTGGTCCCCTTGGCATCATCTTATTGAATTCATCTTTGCTTCCATCTTTTACATATGTTTAAAAAATTAATTTGGTAAATGAAATTTCCTGTGCATCTACATTGATTTCTTTATAAAGATCCCCTTTTCTTGAATTTATTCTACTAATTTTCAGCACTTCCTATGTAGTCATACTTTGTGTATTTGTGAATCGGTGTATTTGTGAACTTTCATTGCTGCCCCTCCTCATCGCTACCTCCTCCTTCTCCTTTGTATTATTTGTCTTGGTTTCCATTATTATTTTTGCCTATGTGATACCTGCTATTCCCTGTGATATTTAGTTTGGTGAATATGTACGGTCAGTTTTCTCTTCTCCCACACATTTTCAGTCCAACACCCCCCCAACCCCCTACCAATCCCAATCAAATTTGAAAATTTAACAGAATTATAGAAGTTGAAATCTGGAAGGGACTTTAGCCCTCTAGTCCAGACCATATGCAAATAGAATCTCCATTATAACACATTGAACAAGTGGTTATTAGGTTTTTGTTTGAAGACATCTAAGAAGGAGGAACCCAATACTTTTCAGGGTAGCCCATTTTGGACATTACTGATTGCTAGGAAGTTTTTCTTGATATTAGGCCTAAATTTGCCTTTTTTGCAACTTCTACTCATTGCCCAGGTTCTACTTTTTGAGTCCAAGAAGAACAAATCTTATCCATCTTCCACTTGAGACCCCTCTAAATGCTTGGAAAGCTATCATGCCCTCTTTGAGTTTTTTGTTCTTCTGTTAAACATGCCTATTTCCTAAGTCATGAACTAAAGGCTCTTAACCATCCTGGTTGCCCTCCTCTGGAAACCCTCTAGCTTATCAATGATCTTATAAAGCTAGACCTCAACATAATGCTCCAGATGAAGTCTGACCAGGGCAGAGTATAGTGGGGCTACCATTTCCATATTCTTGGAATCTATTTCATTCACTATTTTTGACTGCCAACTCATATTGAGCTTACAGTCTATGAAAACCCCAAGATCTTTTTCAGAATAACTGTTCTCTATCCATGTCTCCCTTATTTTATCATTTGTGAATTTTATTTTTGCACCCAAGTTTAAGACATTTATGCTTATTGAATTTAATTCATAGACACAAAAGTATATTTTACAGACCTTCATTAGATGTGATTTGTCTCTGACCTTATTTTAAATTGAGGTCCAGAAATCCTAATCCCTATCTAAGATACCATACTCCTAACCAGTTATTTACCACCTAAATTCACATTTCTATTCTGTAACTACTAAATTTTTTTTGGCAGCACTGATGAAAACACTATTTAGGCCTCTGAATATTCAGTTTTTTTTCCTTTAGGTCTTTATAATCTCTAGCAATGCTTCCTAGGTTCATTCTAGTGGTAGAATCATTTGTCTCCAAGTGACTTACCAGAAGTTGGTAGTTGTCATCTGCTTTAATGAATCTCAGGAGATTCTGACACCTTCAGAGTAGTCATTGTGGGAAAGCAACTAATCTCCCTGTTGTTCAAATGAGTTTGACAGATGATTTCCTCACTACCTGTGAGCAGAGAATTGCTAAACATCATTGTTTTCTCTCATCATTTGACTGGTACAGGATAGCCTTTCCCTTGGTGGCTCCAAGGATTGTTATCATCACTCTTTGGGGAAAGTAAAGCAAATTTTCCTCAATGTATCTAGCACTAATTTTTCTGGGAGAGTTGAGCTACATTTCTATGGAAAGCAGCTCTTCCCTATGGGTAGCTACAGATGTACAATGGTCTTTCTTTCCTTCTTTTTTTCTTCCAATTTCCTGACACAACTGAGAATATTCCTTTGCCTCCTCAGATTCTTTTTCTTCTTTGTTTCCCTTTAGAAACTCTTTTTTTTTCTTTCAAGAAATGCTTCAATCTCCCTGTTTATCTGGAGAATAGAGGCTTTACTCTTGTCCTTCTACCTTCTCTTCACATAGGGAAATCTGCATTTTGTGCATATTGCTATTAATTTGCATTGGTAGATATCCAAGCAAAATGGACTTCTACAACTCACTGAAAAATCCTCATTGTTCTCCATGCTTGCTGGAACTTATTTTCTCTGTTCATTGTTTGTTCCTTTTGTCACTTGTGTGCCAGATGGTATTTGACTCACATGGTGCTGGGCTCATTTATGTGGAGGGCAATTTCTGGTACTTAATGCAATTTAGATTTCCATCTTTGGCTAAAATGGGGAACTTTTGCAGTAAATTTGGGTCTAAATTCTGAGTTGTTACAATGCTAAAAGACCCTGATGTTGGGAAAGATTGAAGGCAAAAGGAAAAGGGGACAGCAGAGGTTGAGATGGATAGATAATGTTATGGAAAAAGTTAACATGAACTTGAAAGACTTTGAGAGATAGTGGAGGATAGAATGGCCTGGTGTACTGTGGTCCAGGGGGTCATAAAGAATTGGACATGACTGAATGACTGAACAATAGAATAAGTTTAAAAAAACATTTAAATGGAATTGAAAAGGACATGTAAGACACTTATTGTTAGTGACTATAGGACATACAATTTGCTCCAGGTTTAGTAATGTAAAGGGTGTAGGGTATCATAGTTTTTATTTATGTTTACTCCTACTTGCTTTAGATAGACCTCAGAAGATGTCTAGAGGAAACTATTAATTTTTGTGGAATTAAGTAAGCCTGTATTTTCAGATCTCTTTTATCCTAGACTTCTCCAACTGGAATTTTCATGAAAAATCTTTGGAAGCCTCTTCCCAAATTAAAATTTTCATGAGTGAATTTGAAAACCACCAAGCTGAATAGAATATTAATAAAAACAATTAAAAATTAAAATAAACAGTATCTGACTGAGGAGAGTCATCTGGGAGCCTGGACTCGTAAGGTATAGGGAGAGTCAGAACATCTTATTCTCTCACAGCTGGGCTGCCCTGCTGTGCCTGCCAGGAATGAGGGTTGGGGAAAGTCTTAGAACTACTCATGTATAGTACTCAGTGGAGCTTATGTTCCCCTGGCGTGACCTCTAGAGAATCTTGACACAGACCTGCTGTATGGGTTGTAAAGAGATGCAGGAATGTGTTTTGAATTAATAAGGGTGGAAGGTGAAAAAAGAATCTAATCTAGGACTAGGGAGCTACAAAATATATCATTAGTTTGCCCAGCAGGAGCAGAGGTGCAATCTGTAGTTTTGTTTTTTTGTTTTTTTTTTTACTTCTTGTGAGGTCTGTTGTAAAAATCTACAGCCTATTCCTTCATTATGCCTCTGTTTCCCAAAAAGTAGCAAAGCAGTTTCTTTTTCCCTCCAATGATGATGATGGTTAGCATCATCATTATCAAACCATTTATTGAGTATCTGATATGGAGAGATTACTGTGAGAAGTTCTGGTGATATGAGTGTTATCATAGAATATTTTAATGGAGATTATCTAGTTCAACACATTTATTTTTATAAATCAATCTACAAGCATTTATTAAGTGCTTACCATGTGCCAGACACACTGTATGTTAAGTGCTGGGGGATACATAGACAAAGTGAAACAGCTTCTAACGGAGAAGACAATATTTACATGTGTGTATGTGTATTACTGTGTACAATGTTCTCCTGGTTCTATTAATTTTATTTTGCATCAATTCATATAAGACATGTACATATATGTTTATGTATAATGTACTTATATAGTATATACAAGATATATACAAACTGAATATAAGGTAGTTTAAGGAAGTAGGGCACTAGTAACTCAGAGGGGAAAGGCTCCATGTATAAGTTGGCATTTGAACTGAATCTTGAAGGATAATAGTCATTCAAAGAAGACTGATTAGCTGAGAAGGAAGTATATTCCTTGCATGGGGGACTACCAGGACAAAGGCAGAGATCAGAAATGGAGCTTTATGTGTTCAGAACAGCACATATACCAGTGTGGCTGGATTTTAGAAGAGTAGAGGGTGTGGAAGGCAAATAATGTGTAAGAAGATTGGAAATGTAGGAAGAGTTCAGGTTGGAAGAGCTTTAAATATAAAAAAAAGACCCTATTATATAATAGGGAAGTAGTGGGAATTCTTGAGGAAAGAAGTGACATGGGCAGATCTATGCATGAAGAAAATCACATTCACAGCTGTATGGAGGATCGACTGGGAGAAACTGGGGGCCAGATTACTTAACCAAGGTCGTATAGTGGTCTAATGGCAACACATGGTCTGCCCAGCTAGGGGGAAAGGAGATATACAAGGTAAATGTACATGTAAAAGATAAATAATAATTTAATGCAGGGCACATGGGGACTAAATGAGTAATACAAAGAAAATAGTTATAAGGAAACAGAGGTAGTAATCACTAAATGTAGGGGTGACACAGACAAACATCAAGGAGATGGGACATGAACTGGGTCTTGAAAGACAGAAATATAGAGTGGTGGTGGGGAGGGCATTTCAGAAAAAGAAAATGACATGAGCAAAGACTGAGAAGCTGGAATAGACGTGTCACATTTGGGATACAATTAAATCAATAATAAAATCAATTTGGGTCTTGTGGAAGGTCTTGGATACTCAGTTAAGCAATTTGGACTTTATCTTGTAGGCACTGAGGAACCATTGGTGGGTTTTAAGTAGAAGAATGGTGTAGAAAGTGGGGTTTGAGGAAGATTGATATGGCAGTGGTATATATGTTTAGTGGTAGGAGAGACTATTCAAAGAAGCCTATGAAGAGACTATTTCAGAAAGGCTAGCCATGAGATGATGAATGAATAAATGTAAAAATATTTATTAAATGCTTACCACATGCCAAGCACTGTGATAACTGCTGGGGATACAAGGGAAAAAAAAAGGTTACACAGCCTATACTTTCAAGATGCTCTCATTCTGGGGGAGACACTACATAAAAGAAAGTTCAGCTGAAGTGCAGTTAAAAAAGTCTCAGAGGCTCTTTGATCCAACCTGTACCTGAATAAGAATGCTCTTTTCTGATATCACTGACAAGTGGTCAGCCAACCTTGGTATGAAGACCTCTAGTGAGGTCTAGTGAGAAGACCAGCATCTCCAAACAGTCCTTTCTAATTTTGGACCATTTGAATTGTTAGGAATTTTTTCCTTTTAGCAAGCCAAAATTTGCTTCTCCATGAAATTCTATCTATTTTTCAGAGTTCTATCTTGTGTGGCTAAGTGGAACAAATCTCATTCATTTTCCTCCTAATCTCTCCTCAAATCATTAAAGGCAGTTACCCTTAAACCATCTCTTTTTCATGCTAAACACTCCAAGTTCCTTTAATTAATACATAAAAAAGGTTAATCCCGAAGGCTTTTATCCTCCTGGTCACCCTTCCTTGGGTGTTTTCTAAATTATTGATGCCCTTCCTAAAACATAGCAGGACATGTTTAACCTGGAGAAGACTTTGGGGGGACATGGTATCTGAAGAGGGATTAGACTTATGCTGCTTGACCCCAGAGAGTTGAACAATGAACAATGAGTCAAAAGAGGAATGGGCAACCTCATGAGGCACATAATAGACTCCCCTTCACTGATAGTCTTTACGTGAAGGAAGGAGGACAGCTTTTTGGGAACTCTTGTACAGGTATAAATTGAAGTCAATGCCCTCTGAGGTGCCTTCCAATTCTAAGTGTCTGTGATTCTCTATTCTTTGTACTGCATTTATGGACTTGACCACTGATTTTGCCGCTTAGTCATGGACTCAAATTACATCTTTTAATATATCTCTTGAACTTAGCCTTTCTTTTCTATTTTGATTAATAGTATTGTAATGTAATCCTATCTTCTACACGAAGCCTTTCCTAATCTCTCTTAATTCTAATGGCTTCCCTCTTTTAATTATTTTCTGCTTATTCTGTGTATAGCTTGTTCATATTTGTTTGCTTGTTGTCTCCCCCATTAGATTGTGAGCTCCTTGAGAGCAGGGACTATCTTTTGTCTCTTTTTGTATCAACATCCCTTAGCATAGTCACATAGTAGGTACTTATGTTTATTGACTGACTGTTGACTCAAGTCTCCTTTGACAGCCACCTAACTAGTCCTTTTGACATCAGGTACTTTCTCATCCTTCAGACTAGTCTGTGTATTACTGACAAACTAACCTTGCTAAAACACTTTCATACCATGGATTTCTGTTTATCTAAATGTTATCCATTGGGGTTGAGTCAAACCTGAATTTGACTTGTGAATCAAATCAAATTGGGTTTTACGTAGTCTCAACTCTGCTTCTCACTGTGTGACTTATGGAAAGTCTTACAAGTTCTCTGGACCTTATTTTCCTTATATGTAAAATGAGATGGGTAGTTGTTTAGTTGTTTCAGTTTATGTCTGACTCTGTGACCCATTTGGAGTTTTCTTGGCAAAGATCTGAGAATGGTTTTTCATTTCCTTCTCCAGCTCATTTTACAGATGAAGAAACTGAGGCAAACAGGGTTGGATGACTTGCCCAGGGTCCTAACGCTAGGAAGTGTCTGAAACAGATTGATCTCAGGTCTTCCTGACTTCAGGACTGGCACTCTATCCACTGAACACCTAGATGCCCCAAATGAGGTGGAGGGAATAAACTAAATGACCTCTAATCTCTCTTCCATGTGGGGTGGGGATTGTGGGTTCTGCTCCTAAACCAGTTCAGCTGATTGTTAAATTTTCAGTATTAACATTTAAACATTAGAAATCAGCAAATGCTACAAGTCAGGTCTTGATGTATTGTTTTATTTATTGTCTAGACTTAAGAAAGTACTGCAGAAAATGTTAATAATGCAGATTAAGCTTAAAAAAGTGTTTATACATATTTTTTTTCTTCTTGGAGAGATAGTTGTTAAGCATTTATAGCACATCCCTGCTTCCAGTCTGAATTCTGCCTTGTGTCTAAGGTTGAAACTTTACTTAAATGAAACTGGAATTCTAACCATGCATGCTCTGTGGGTCTGTTCTCCGCTTTCCTAGGTATGAGCATTGAAGGTCAGATTCAAGGTTTTTACTCCAACTAACTTGGCTTATACTTGCCTTTTGAATAAATATCTTCATTTAATTTAATAGAGAGTAAATTCCTTGAGGGCAAAGGTTGTTCTTTCACCTTAATTATGTAAAGGGGGGGTAATTAAATCATCTTACCATTTAAGCACACAAAAAGTATTTCTTCTTCCTCTCCCATTGTTGATAATAATAGCTCAAATTTATATAGGACTTTAAATTCCACAAACACTTTTCCTATAATGACATGGTGAGGTAAGTTTTGAAAATAGTATTACTCTGATTTTATAGATGAGGAAACTAAGGCTGAGAGAGATTAGATGACTTGCCCATGGTCATGTAGCTGGTTAGTAGTGTCAGAGCTAGAACTTGAGCCTAGCTCTTTTGGATCCAAGTCCAGCACTTTCCCCACTACAATATGCAATTTTGAAAAATGAAAGAAGTACTTTAATCTAGTGTTTGCTTTTTAATTTTTTATGGTTTTACTTGCCTAATTTTGATTGACAGCCAGTGATGCTGCTTTGCAAATTTAGTTTGCAAAGAGTTTAGTTTGCATCCTAAAGTCATAGTAGGCTCTCCCTTACTTCTTAGTTTTTCCAATTGTTTGTTATTTCCTCTCTTTATGAGGAAAATTTTATGAAGTAGGGTAAGAAATCATACTTCTGAAATTAAATTAAGGGATTATGACACATAATCTACTTAAAATTTGTTTACGTTTACTAGGGAACAGCAATTATTGCAATCTTCCTCATGTAATCTTCAGGCTTACAATTAATTGGCTTTGTGAGGAAAGGGACAGTAGCTAAAGTTCAAATGGTCCTTTGGATCATCATAATGACTTTTGACAGAAACATATAGCAAAAAATAGGGGAAGGAGGGAATGAAAGGGAAAGAGAGAGAAAGACAGAAGAGATACGGTGATTGATCTGAATATTCCAATGATAATGGCAAATTATAATTACTTTTGCTGAAAGTTATAACATGAAGGTGACTTTTGTGTTTTTCTTGAACCCTTTATTTGAACACATACCAATACAACTGTGTTTTATGAAAGATAAACGTTAGTTTGATTTAAAATTATTTTTGAAGAGTATTTTATTTTCTTGGCAGCATGATAGAGTGGAAAGAATATGGGATTTGGAATTTGGGGCTTGGGTTTATATTCTGTTTCTGTCTCCTTATTACTTGTGTGACTTTGGGTAAGCCATCTGACTTCTCTGGGTCTCAGTTTCCATTTCATTGCTATCTTCTCTGTGAAGCCTTTCCTAATACCCTGAGTGATTAATGCTTTCTCCTTCCTCAGATGATCTTGTATTATACAGGCTGTCCCAGAAGACTTGGTTTGCTTTAAAGCTTTTAAAGCTTACCTGTATTAAGACTTTTGAGACACCCTGTATTTATTTGTGTACATGTTATTATTACTGCCCTATTCCTCAATAAGTTGTAAAATACTAGAGGGGGCCTTTCATTTTTTGTTTTCATAACCTAACACTAAGTACTTTATATTACTAGGTGGTTAATAAATATTTTTTGAATTGAATCAAATCTGTGCAATGAAGAATTAGATTAGGTAATTGAACAATTCATTTCAACAATCAATCAATCAATCAACAATCATCTACTAAGCACCAGGCACTGGTGATGGGCAGTGGACAATGATGAGCTAGGCACTTGGTATATATGTGCCAGGCACTAGGTTAGGTGCTGGGTACACAAAAACAAAATGAAAAAAATTAAGCACTTATTATATATTTTGTTAGTCACTGAGAACTGGGACCATCTAGATGTCCCTTCCTATTTTAAACCCTATTATTCTATAGCATATAAAACTCAGGCTGATCTTCTATTTCAAGAGGATCAACTTGTCTTTCAAAACTGTGGGAAGTCCCTCAAATGATTGTGAGGACTCAAAGATTGTTCAGAGTACCATCAATACATAGGGGAAACCTCCATTTTGATTTGTATTCTCCTGATGAGATAATCCAGTGGGTGCCCCCCCCCCCTTTCTCAACAGCCATCCTTGTTTGATTTTCTCTTTTGGACTTTAGTGTCTTCAGAGAAGAGTCTGATGACTTGAGAGATGGAAAAATTGGTTCAGTTATTAATCTTCAGCTCATTTAGGCCCTTTTTGTGACTATGATTACTGTTCCTGTGTTCCTATGTCTCTTTTTTAAAATTGGTGGAAGTATGAATGGAAAAATATTTGAGTAACTAGTTCTTCAACTCACCACAGCCCCTGAGTCATTTTTGAGGATAGTTTAGAAGCAAGATTTGGGGATCTGATATTTATGTATATATATTACACATTTATACACATGCACACATATATACATATACATACACATGCACACACACACACACACACACACATATATGTATATGAAAGAAGGAAGAGAAGGAGAAGAAAAACAGAGACGCATTTCTCACTTGACATGTGTAATGAACTTGAGATGGAAAATTGCTTTACGTTTGCTGCTGGAACCTTCCTATGCTAACAGTGTTGGCTAAGAGCTGGCTAAAGATATCATATTTATTTAGGGTTACCAAATAGCTAGCAAAAGGAGTGGAGACTGGAAGACCACTCAAGTCCTATACAAATTAATCCACCCATAACAACATTGAGTACTCACTCTTTCCACCAATGAGAAGTCTTTTACAAATGTATTAGTCTTGAATCTAGGTTACATTCATTTGATTCACTAATATAATAATTGTCATTTTCTGTAGCTTTAAGATTGAAAAAAGGCTTTCAGGACATCATGTGGAATGTTCATCAGGGATAATGTAAGAGGTGATTCATATTTCTCATATAAGCTTGTTTAGACAACTTTGTTTCTAGCTTTAGGAGTCTAATATTCTAAGACATATGTCCAACGTATGAGATACTCTTGATATTATCTGGCTAGTTATTTAGAAATAAAGTAATGATATTTCACTTATATTTATGTATATACATGTTCCTGTGCCCAACTCACACAGCTGTAATCCAGGGAAGTAACTCCTGTGGAGGAAGTCCCAGTTATCCCCACAAACTGCCAAATGACTGCCACTCACAGGGCACGCAAGCCACGTAGTTGAAGCAGCAAGGCACCCTGAGGTAGAGACTGAAGTCAGTCTGTGACAGACAAGTCAAACCACCACCATCACCACCACCACCACCATCTCACTTAAGACTGGAATGGAAGAGCTGTGGGAATAGCAATGCTTTTAGCACACAGCCCATAGCTACCGTCCTGGGAAGCAACCCTTGTAGAGGTGTAGCCTGGCAACTACTCTTGCAGGTGTTACAGATACTGCTAGTGAAGACTGAGAAAAGAAAATTCTTGCCACCAACAGCCTTTGCACTGTCAAACAGTTCAATGTTAGAAATGGATAGAATTTTTTTTTTTATCAATTTAAATGACTTCAAACTAGAGGCATTAACATCTACTTTACCACTACACTCTCTAAAGACCTTTGGACTTTTCCATTTGACTTGCAGTTAAAACTGTATGTGTTGTCTTCCTTATTAGAATGTGAACTCCTTGACAACAGGGAATGTCTTTTCTAGTTTTATCTCCAGAGTTTAATGCAGTACTTTGCACATAGTAAGAATTTAATAAATGCTTTTAAAAAACTTATTCATTCTCTCTTTTAGTACAAATTAAGCTCTTTGAGAGCAGGGACTTTCATATTCATCTTTGTATCCTCAGCATTTCACACAATGCCTGGAACATTGCAGGTGCTTAATAAGTGTATGCTGATTGCTTTTAAGTGGCTTTTAAAATTAAAAAAAAAAGATTGATTTAGTGACCTTTAAATTATTATAATATATCAAGTTGCCCTTTCAGGTTCATTACTACCTTCATTGTGATACTAAATACTTGTGTCAATGAAGCATCTTGTCAACCAACAATTTAGACAATTTAATGGTTTGGCCTTACCCTGGGCAGCTCTAGAAGGTTCTAAGACAGTAAAGGAAGTGTTTCCAAACTCAGGAAGTTTTGGAAGATTCCCTGAGGCAGAGGGCAATTATCTTGAAGGGATTCCACATTAACTTTTAGAATTCTTAGTGGAGCAAGCCATATATATGTGGTGAGATTCATTTTTAACCTTTCAGGAATTTACAAATACTCTGTCATATTTAGATTAGAGAAATAAATATTTTGGACAAATAATCAAAGAAAATAGCATTTCAAATAAAAAAACCCTTTTTGTATCAGAAAATTTCATTCCATTCATTCATATATACATATGTGTATGTACATATATGCCTATATGTATACATAAACACAGATAGATATAGTAGCTTCAAATGACCATAAATGGCTAAGCAAACACAGGATGGCCAATGTTGGTGGGCTCACAAATCAACCGAAGTGGTTTAGAGCAACTTAAAGTTTTGATGGATTTTGATGATCTGCTTCAAGGAAAAAAATAGTCCCATTTTCCTAGGCTTTTTCTACAAAGTTAAAAGGGTTTTTGCCTTTGCATGGGAAAGTTATTTTTATTCCCTGTCAGATATTTACTGTTATCAACTTTGTGGTCTGCTTTGTCTGGGAAGACTTAATCTTAGTGTTCTTTTTTCCCTCTCTGCTCCCAAGGTCTTCTTTACTTATCAGCCTGGAATCTGGTCATGCCTAGAGCCACCTGACCTGTAATGCCCTGGGTTAGTTGAAGTCAAAATAGTGCTTCTGTTTTCTTTAGCCACTTCTATTTTCCCTCTGCTTTCTAAGCCTTTCATCCATAATCCAGTACCCCAGTCTCATTTCTAATTGATTTAATAATAGAAATTCACATTTTAAATCATTATAATTATGGACTGAAAAAATATTCACAACAGTAACATTACATCTTCCATTCAGGGATTAGAGAGGTGGAATCCTCCTGACAAAAATGAGTAAAGATTTTCTGTGGTGTTAAATTTAGATTTAGCTACTCAATTTACATGGTGAATTGCTATGCAAGACTTTAGTCTGTACATGTGTCTTTCTTGATAAAGTAAACTCTTTTTGTACCTGGAAGTATACTTTAGGTTAACTGTTAGTGCACTAACTTTTAAAAAATGCATTGAAATAAGTAAATTTAATTAACCCTTCTGAAGTTTTAAATCCCAAGGCTTTTCTTACTGAATGTTCCATTCTCTTTTTCTAATAACACTAATTTTGTCATGACAATTTTCTTGTTTTTTTTTCCTCTCCATCAATTGTCCTTCCATCAACTTCAGACATTCCAATGATTTTATTATCTGTTGCTATAAGATGCAGCTTCCCTGTGAATTTCCACATTGCTTTGAAAATAGTTCACATGGCAGCTTTTATTTGTAAGTAGAACAATCCTTATTGTCTACAGACTAAAATTACAGAATTTCAGAATGATAAATCAAGAACAGACCTTAGTCCCTCCCTTATTAACCCCTGAAAGCCCAGAAAATATCACCCCAGGAAAAACCCTGGAACAGCTGAACCAGAAGAAAGATGGCGTGCAGCAGTCTAGCATACCAGGTAGCTTGAGGAATTAACTGGAAAGGCCCCTCTTATCTTAGGGGAAGGGGAGCAGTACAGAACAGGAGGCATCCCAGCAAGCTAGTGGAAAGCCCCACCTCAGCATACCATGAAGAGATCCTGAAGCCCAGGTGGTGGAGAAGACAAACATCAACAAAACCTGGACCCACGAGTGCCTCATGGAGGGCAGGGGAACTGGTGGAAACCAGCTCAGAAAACCACCAGGTGCCTCGGCATTCTGTAGCAACCTGCTCTCCCAGTGCCTCAGCAAAACTAAGGGAAGCAGTGCTCCAAGGGGCCACAGGTGGATAAACACCCTACAATATTCTTTTGAAAGGAGGTGAAGACAGCAAAAGGAAGGAAAGGCCTGAGTGAGCAGGAAATCTCCAGGAGCCACACTACCCAATCGTACCCCTAGAGTTCCAGTGTTGCTGATTCCAGCCCAACACCAGGGAAGCTGCCAGAATCCTACAGCCTCCAAATGCCAACACTGGAGGCCCTAGCACACAAAGCCATCGACCAGGCCCTAGGCTCCCAACACAAGAAGCTTGGGTCAGTGCCCTCTGCTCCCCAGCAGGAGGGCCCAATCTCTTTAAAGCCAGGAAATAAGCAAACACCATGAGCGAAAAGAAATGTATGATAGATTCTTATTATGGGAACAGTGAAGATCAAGGTAGAAATTCTGAAGAGGACAACGTTGTCAACAGACCCACATCTGGAACCTCAAAAGGGAATATGAACTGGTCTGAAGCCCAAAAAGCCTTCTTAGAAGAGCTCAAGAAGGATTTTAAAAGTCAAATGAGAGAGGTAGAAGAAAAAATGGGAAAAGAAATGAGAGGTATGCAAGAGAGAGTCAATAGCTTGGAAAAGGAAGGACAAAAATTAATTGTAGAAAACAAGTCCTTAAAAAATACAGTTGGCCAACTGGAAAAAAAGTACACTGAAGAAAAAAAAGTCCCTAAAAATACAATTGGCCAACTGGAAAAAAAGTACACTGAAGAAAACAAGTCCCTAAAAAATACAATTGGCCAAATGGGTAAGGAGGTACAAAATCTAATAGAAGAAAACAATGTGTTAAAAATTAGAATTGAGTAAATGGAAGCTAATGACTCTATGAGAGAGCAAGAATCAGTCAAACAGAAACATGAAAATGTAAAATATCTTATTGGTAAAACAACTGACCTGGAAAATCGATCCAGGAGAGACAATTTAAAAATTACTGGTCTACCTGAAAATCATGATGAAAAAAAGAGCCTGGACGATTTTTCGGGAAATCATAAAGGAAAACTGCCCTGAGGTCCTAGAACCGGAGGGTAACATAGCCATAGAAAGAATAAACTGATCACCTCCTGAAAGAGATCCAAAATTGGAAATGCCAAGGAATATAGTAGCCAAATTCCAAAATTACCAGGTCAAAGAGAAAATACTGCAAGCAGCCAGAAAGAAACAATTTAAATATCATGGAACCACAGTCAGGATTACACAGGACCTTGCAGCTTCTACATTAAAAGACCGTAGGGGGTGGAATATGATATTCTGTAAGGCAAAGGATTTTGGGTTATAACCAAGGATGAGCTACCCAGTGAAAATGAGCATGATATTTTGGGGAGGAGATGGATATTCAGCAAAATAGGGGACTTCCATACTTTCCTGATAAAAAGACCAGAGCTCCACAGAAAATTTGATCTTCAAATACAAGATTCAAGAGAGACATAAAAAGGTAAATGGGTAGAAAAAAACATGTTATTAATAAAGGCAAGTTTTTTACATCCCTACAAGGGAAGATGACACTTGTAACTCTTTAGAGCTATATTGTTATTACACCATGTTAAAGGGGTATATATAAAGGGGGTGGGTATAAATTGACTTTGATGTAATGATGAAAAAAATCTAATCAAGTGGGTTAAATGGATCCAAGTGAATTAATCTGATCTAAGAAAATGTACTGAGAGAAAAGGAAAGGAGGAGGCAGACAAGGGTAAATGACATCACAGGAAAAGGCACAAAAACCTATTATAGCAGAGGGAAAGAAGGGAGGGAGATGAGCATTGTTTGCACCTTACTCTCATCAGATTTGGCTTAAGAAGGGAATAACAATCATTTAGGTATAGAAATCTAACAGGCCCTATAGGCAATAGGAGAGAAAAGGGGAAAGAAAAGGGAGGGGGCTTATAGAAGGGAGGTGGGACTGAGAGAGGTGGTGGTCAAAAGCAAAACATTGGTGAGGAGGGAAAAGGAGAAAGGAGAAAGAAAAGCATAAATGGGGGGGTGGGGGAGGGAAAGGATGGAGAGAAAGACATAGATAGTTATCATAATTGTGAATGTGTTATATGAATGTAATGGAATACTGTTGTGCTATAAGAAATGATGAACAGGCAGACTTCAGATAAACCTGGAAAGACTTGTATGGTTTGATGCTGAGTGAAGTGAGCAGAACCAGGAGAATGTTGTACACAGTAATAGCCACATTGAGTGATGACTGACTTTGATAGATTTAACACCTCTCAGCAATACAGGGATCTAAGACATCTCCAAAAACCTCATGATGGAAAATGCTATCTACATCCAAAGAAAGAACTATGGAGTTTGAATGCAGATCAAAGCATACTATTTGTTATTTTTTTCTTCTGTTGTGTTTTGTTTCCTCTTTCTGGTGGTTCCTCCTATTAGTTCTAATTCTTACTTACAACATTACTAATGTGAAAATATGTTTAATAAGAATGTATATGTGTATTAGATTGCACGCCGTCTTGGGGAGGGAGGTGGAGAGGGAGGGGGAGAAAAATTTAAAACTCAAAAGCTTATGGAAGTGATTATTGATAAATCAAAATAAATTAATAAAAAAGAAAGAACCTTAGAGATTATATGGTCCAACAATCTCAAATTAATCTTTATAAATCTCCTTACCCCTCATCATATATAGATTATTTTTAAAGGAAATTCAGGAAATAGTCTTGGGTATTCCTTAATATATTAAAATGCACATGCATATACAACTAATAACATCCCTGGAATATGATATTTCCCATTCCTTATCTGCTGTGACCAGATTACTATTCTAGGTGGTATTGAGGTCAGGGAATGAGGTCGCATATGAATGAAGTCCAAACTCTTTTGACTTGACATTTTTTTGACTGACTCATCCTTTATTTAAAAAAATATTATTTTTAACATTATTTCTTTTTAAAATTTGAGTTCTGAATTTCCTACTTCCTTCTGATTCCCTCCCCTGCCAACTGAGAAGGCAAGCAATTTATGATATCAATTACAAATGTGAAGTCTTGCAATACATATTTCCATATTAGCCATATTGCCACAAAAAGAGAAAACAAAAGAAAAATATACTTCAGTTCGCACTTAGAGTTCACCAGTTCTCTGGAGGCAGATAGCATTTTTTCATCATGAGTCCTTTGGAATTATCTCGGATCATTGTATTGATCAGAGTAGCCAAGTCTTTCAGTTGGTCATCATTACAAAATAGCTGTTACCATGCACAATGATCTCTTGGTCCTTCTCACTTCAATTTGCATCAGTTCATGTAGGTCTTGTCATATTGAAATCACCTCTTGTCATTTCTTACAACACAATAGGACCCCATCATAATCATATACTGCAACTTGTTCAGCCATTCCCTAGTTGATGAGCATTCCCTTGATTTCCAGTTCTTTGACACCACAAAAATAGCTGCTATAACTATTTTTTGTATATATAGGTTCTTATCCTTTTTCCTTTGATTGCGTTGTGATACAGACTTAGTAGTGTGTTGCTGTGTCAAAAGATATGCACAGTTTTATAGCCCTTTGGGCATAGTTCCAAATTGTTCTCCAGAATGGTTGGACCAGTTCACTACTCCATTACCAGTTCACTTGTGTACTTCTTTTCTCTCATCCTCTTGGTGGTACCTCAGAGTTGTTCTAATTTGGCTCTTTCTAATCAATAGTGATTTAGAGCATTTTTTTTCATATGACTATGTGTAGCTTTGATTTCTTCTTCTGAAAACTGCCTATTTATATCCTTTAACCATTTATTAATTGGAGAATTGCTCTAATTTTTATTAATTTGACTCTGTTCTCTGTGTATTTGGGAGATGAGGCCTTTACCAGAGAAAGTTGCTGTAAAATTTTTTGATATTACTTTATTGTCTATGGTACTTTTTTTTTTAACTTAACATAGTTTCCCTGATTATCTTTTTAATTAGGTCTATTTTTGTTTTTGCTTTGTCTGAGATAATGATTGCTACCCCTGCCTTTTTTACTTCAGCTGAAGCATATTAGATTCTGCTGTAGTCCTTAATTTTAACTCTATGTGTGTCTTTCTGTTTCAAGTGTATCTCTTGTAAATAACATATTGTTGGATTCTAGTTTCTAATCCATTTTGTTATCTGCATCCATTTTATGGGTGAGCTCATCCAGTTCACATTCACAGTTATGATTACGGTGTATTTCCTTCCTTCCCATTATCTTTGGTTTATTCTTCTTTCTCTTTATCCTGTTTCTCTTCAAAAGTCTATTTTACTTCTAACCATTATCTCCCTTAATCTGACCTCACTTTTATCATCTTCTTCCATTTCTTTAATCCTTTCCCTTCTGTTTCCCTTTGGGAAAGATAAATTTCTATGCACAACTGGAGGTGCATATATATATATTCTTCATTTTTTGAACCAGTTTTGATCGGAATGAGATTCAAGCATTTTCCCCCACCCCTATTTTCTTCTCCACAAGCTCTTCCCTGCATGCCTCTTTTATGTGAAAAAATTTCCTCTTCAACCTCTCCCTTCCCACTTCTCTCAGTGAATCCTTCTTTCTTATCCTTCATTTTTTTTGAGATTATTCCAATATAATTGAGTCACACCTATACTCTTTATCCATGTAAAGTACTTTTAACTGTCTTAATAATGATAAAGTTTTTAGAAGTTATATGTATTACCTTCCCACATAGAATGTAAACAGTTTAACTTTGTTGAGTCCCTTATGATTACTCTTTTATGTTTACCTTTTTATGCTTCTCTTGAGTCTTGTATTTGAATGCCAAAATTTCTATTTAGCTCTGGTCTTAGTTCAAAGTCCTCTATTTTATTATGTATCCATATTTTTCCTTAAAGAATTATACTTATTTTGAAGGATAGGTCATTCTTGGTTGTAATTCTAGCTCCTTTGGCTCCTGGAATATAATATTCTAAGACCTCTGCTCCTTAGCATGGAAGCCACTAAATCTTGTGTAATCTTGACTGACTTCATGATCTTTGGATTGTTTCTTTCTAGCTGCTTGCAATATTTTCTCCTTGACTTGGGAACTCTGGAATTTGGCTATAATATTACTGGGAGTTTTCATTTTGGGATCTTTTAGGAGGTGATCAATGTATTCTTTCCATTTCTATTTTATCCTCTAGTTCTAGGATATCAGGACAGTTTTCCTTGATAATTTCTTGAAAGATGCTGTCTAGGTTCTTTTTTTGATCATGACATTCAGATGGTCCAATAATTTTAAAATTATATCTTCTGGGTCTATTTTCCAGATCAATTGTTTTTCCAATGAGATATTTCAAATTTTCTGCTATTTTTCATTCTTTTGACTTTGTTTTATTGTTCCTTGGTTTTTCATGATGTCATTAGCTTCTACATACCCAATTCTAATTTTTAAGGGATTATTTTCTTTTTTTTAATAAATTTATTTATTTTTAGTTTTCAACATTTACTTCCACAAGATTTTGAGTTCCAAATTTTCACCCCACTCACCCCTCCTCCCACCCCAAGATGGCATGCATTCTGAATACCCCTTCCCCTAGTCTGCTTTCCCTGCTATCTCTCCCCACCTTCTCTTATTCCCTTCCCCTTCTATTTTCCTGTAAGGCAGGATAGATTTCTGTACCCCATTTCCTGTATTTCTTATTTCCCAGTTGCACGTGAAAACTTTTTTTTTTAAACATGTGTTTTTAAAACTTTGGGTTCCAAATTTTCTCCCTTCCTCCCCACCCACCCTCATTGAAAAGGCAAGCAACTCAATATAGGTTATACATGTGCAGTTATGCCAAACACTTTCATAGTAGACATGCTGTGAAAAACTAACTCTATTTCCCTTAATCCTATCCTGCCCCCCATTTATTCTATTCTTTCTTTTGACTCTGTCCCTCCTCAGAAGTATTTACTTCTGATTACCCCCTTTCCCAATCTGCCCTCATCTCTATCATCCCCCTACTCTTTTGTCTGCTTACCCCACTATTTTCCTGTAGGGTAAGATAGATTTCCATACCCAATTGAGTGTGTATGTTATTCCCTCCTTAAGTCAAATCCTATGAGAATAAGATTCACTCATTCCCTCTTGCCTTCCCCCACTATAAGAGCCTTTTCTTTTCTGTTTTTTGTGAGATAATTTACCCCATTCTACCTTTCACCCTTTCTCCTTCTCCTAGTATAATCCTCTCTCACCCCTTAATTTTATTCTCCAGACATAACCCCTTCATCTTTGACTCACCATGTGTCCTCTATCTATTTATCTATCTATATCTATAAATATATATATATATATATGTATGTATATATACATATAATTTTTACCCTCCAACTACCCTAATACTGACAAAGGTCTCATGAATTACACATATCATCTTTCCGTGCAGGAATGTATGCAGTTCAACCTTAATAAATCTCTTATGATTTCTCTTTCCTGTTTACCTCTTCATGTTGCACTTGAGTCTTGTATTTGAAAGTCAAATTTTCTATTCAGCTCTGGTCTTTTCATCAAGAATGCTTGTAAGTCCTCTATTTCACTGAATGGCCATTTTTTCCCCTGAAGGATTATACTCAGTTTTGCTGGGTAGGTGATTCTTGGTTGTAATCCTATCTCCTTTGCCTTCCGGAATATTATATTCCATGCCCTCCGGTTCCTTAATGTAGAAGCTACTAAATCTTGTGTTATCCTGATTGTGTTTCCGCAATACTTGAATTGTTTCTTTCTGGCTGCTTGTAATATTTTTTCCTTGACCTGGGAACTCTAGAATTTGGCTACAATATTTCTAGGAGTTTTCCTTTGGGGATCTCTTTCAGGAGGTGATTGGTAGATTCTTTCAATTTCTATTTTGCCCTCTGGCTCTAAAATATCAGGACAGTTTTCCTGGATAATTTCTTGAAAGATGATGTCTAGGCTCTTTTTTTGATCATGGCTTTCAGATAGTCCAATAATTTTTAAGTTCTCTCTTCTGGATCTATTTTCCAGGTCAGTTGTTTTTCCAATGAGATATTTCACATTGTTTTCTAATTATTCATTCTTTTGGATTTGTTTTACAGTGTCTTGATTTCTCATGAAGTCACTAGCTTCCAATTGCTCTATTCTAATTTTTAAGGAAGTATTTTCTCCAGTAAACTTTTGGACTTCCTTTTCCATTTGTCCAATTTTGCTTTTTAGGGCATTCTTCTCCTCACTGGCTTTTTGGACCTCTTTTGCCATTTGGGTTAGGCTATTTTTTAAGGTGTTATTTTCTTCAGTATTTTTTTGGGTATCCTTTAGCAAGCTGCTGACTTGTTTTTCATGATTTTCTTGCATCACTCTCATTTCTCTTCCCAGTTTTTTCTCTACTTCTCTTACTTGCTTCTCAAAATCCCTTTTGAGCTCTTCCAAGGCTTGGGACTGATTCATATTTTTCTTAGAGGCTTTGGATGTAGGAGCCTTGACTTTGTTGTCTTCTTCTGGTTGTATGTTTTGATCTTTTTTGTCACCAAACTAAGATAATATTGTCTCTTTTTGTGCTGCTTACTCATGATCCCAGCCAATTACTTAAGTTTTAAACTCTTTGTTAAGGTAAGAGTCTGCTTCCAATGTGGAGAATGTACGATCCCAAGCTTCAGGGTTTTGTACAGCTGTTTTCAGAGGTACTTCTAGGGACCTGTAAATTTTCAGTTCTTCCAACGTGGTATGATAAGGGGCGGGGTGGTTCCTCTCCACTGCCACAACAAGCTCCACCACACCAGCACTCTTCCTCACCCCAGGACCGCCCCTCAGAACTGTGACCCAGATCCAGGCATGGGCAAAGCAAGAGATTTCTGCCTCAGCACTGGCAAAGAGATTCCTGCAATCCTCCTCTGATCAGCCACTCAGTTCCCCCTCAGTCTATAGGCTGGAAGCTCAGGCAGGCCGCTGCCCCAGAGGCTACACTCGGGACTTGTGAGTGAGACCTAGCTCCTCTGTCACCGCAGTCACAGACTTTTCCCACTGACCTTCTAAGTTGTCTTTGTTGTTCGTGGGTTGAGAAGTCTGGAAACTGCCACAGCTGCCTGCAATTCAGTCCTCTGAGTCCTGCTCCAGGTTCTCTGTGGCCTGTGCTCCCACACCTCTCTGTGCTCCTCTCCCTGCATGGTGCGATATACCTTTCTGATCAACCATCCAGGTTGTCTTGGGCTGGAAATTTGTTTCACTCTGTCTTTTTGTGGGTTCTGCTGCTTTAGAATTTGTTTTGAGCCATTGTTTTTGTAGGTATTTGGGGGAGAGCTCAAGCAAGTCACTGCTTTCACTCCGCCATCCAAGGAATTATTTTCTTCAGTGAATTTTTGTGCCTCTTTTGCTGTTTAGCCCATTCTATTCTTATTTTCTTCAGTATTTTTGATGCCTCTTTTTTTTAAAACTAATATGTTAATTCTCTTTTTATAATTTTCTTGCATCACTCATTTCTTTTCCCAATTTTTCTTTACCCCTTTTTTTCTCTTTTTTAACTATTCCAGGAGTTATTGTTGGACTTGAATCCAATTAGTATATTTCTTTGAAACTCTTTTGGCAGGTATTTTCACGTTGTTGTCTCTTTCTGAGTTTATGTCTTGGTCTTTCCTGCCACTATAGTAGTTTTTTATGCAAGTTCTTTTTTTGTTATTTGCTCTTTTCCCTAGCCTATTTCTTGACTTTGAACTTCATATTAAAGTAGAGCTTTGCTCACTGGGTGTGGGAAGGTACTCTCCCAAGCTTCAGGCTTTTTCATGTTGCTATTTTCAGAGCTAGTTATAGGGGTCTGCAAATATTTGGTGCTTCCAAGGTGGTGTGATCTGGGGAGGAGTGTGGTGACTGCTTTCCTGGTCTCTGCTTTGATTTTTACCCGGGATGTACCCCTACTTCCCATGTAGCCACAAGCACTAGTGCTCTTCTTGGCCCTGTAGCTGTGAATAGGTTCCCTGCTGTCCTATAACCACAATCACTGTTCTTCTCTGCCTTGGAACTGGAAGCAGCAACTAGAACTGCTCCTCTTCATCCTGGAACTACAATCCAGAACTGCATTTGAGCAATGTACTTGCCAATTAGTGCCAGCTGTACCCAGTACTAGCAGAAGGACCTCTGTAATCTCTTTCTGACCAGTTTTCTGATCCACTTAGCATTTCTGGGCTGAGAGTTCCCAAAGTTGCTGTTGCTGCTACCATTTGTGTGCACTCTGTCCAGGACTCCATCTCAGTGTCACAACCCTGTCCTGCTGCCCTCTTAGGTTTTCTTAAGCTAGAAAAATGTCTCACTCTGACCTTTCGTTGTCTCTGCCATTCCAAAATTTGATTTGAGGCTTTATTTTAAAGTTGTTTAGAGGGGAATGTTGGTAGAATTCAGCAGAGAGTTTTCCTCTAATCCACTATCTTGGCTCTGCCCATTGCCTTGACATTTAAGTTCTTTGTAATTTGGTTCTAATATTATTTCCTACTACTTCTCTATGTCCCAGATAAATTGGTTTAATCTTTGTAACCCCTTAAAGCATCATTTGGTTTCTGACTACCATAGCTTTGTTCATGCTGTTTCCCTTGACTAGAGTGCCCTCCCTGCCATTTTTCATCTTTTTCTTAAGTTTTAACTTTCCCTTTATTGATTAAAGTCCAATTTCCATCATGAAACTTTTTCCTAGTGTCCCAGATTACACTGTTTGCTATATACTCCTAATTCCTAAGTTACAAATTGTTTGTAATAGCCCATTGAAATGTGGACTTCCTGTTCTATGGTATTTATATTAACAGATATATTACTCTCAGGCTAGAAAAGTGTATAGGCATTGGAACATTAATAGAAAACCATATAAAATCCTTAACGGAGTTGAGGATAAGGTACATCTTCTGTGGGTTGATTATGTTAACCCAAAGGAATGAATTTCTGATGGTGAGAATTTCAGGTACTGTGACCAGAAGACTTTCAAGCCCCTTTTAAGATATGTGACTGCCTGTGCTATTTGGATAGTAAAGACAACCTCTAAAGATCCATATTGATGGATAACAGAATGAAAATGAAAGAACTTAAATTATAGGAAGAGAAATTGGGTTGACGATAAGAAAGATTTTCCTGACTGTATTAGATTACATGTAGTGTCTATTTACCTATTAAAATTGTTGAATTATTCTTGTTAACCTTTTACCTTAGGGCCTGTTTTTTAGTTTCTTACTCATTAAATACTGTTAACTTCCTTTGACTTAGAGCCCTTAGCTAGGCTGGCCTAGTTCTGACAACTGGAATGGCTTATTAAGGGAGGATGTGGGATTACTTTCCCTAAAGAGATCTAAGGTTATGTCTACACTCATTATTATGATTCAGTTTTCTTAGGCAAAAAGTATCAGACAGATAGTAGGTCACTAAGTATCCATTTCAGCTCCTTTCTTCCTTCCACTCCCTCCCTCCTTTCTTTCTTTCTTTCCTTTCTTTCTTCCTTCCTTCCTTCGGTGCTTCCTTCTTTCTTTCCTTCCTTCCTTCCTTTATTCTTTCCTTCCTTCCTTCTTTCCTTCCCTATATTTTAAACTTGATAGCTTTTTAAAATTAAGTAGATTACCTCATGAAACAATTATGAAATAAATACATTTTAATCAGAGGAGGTAGTACGGGCCATGGATAATAGTAAGGGCAGACAACTGGACCACTGCAGTGGCTAGGACATGCATTGTACCTCTTGGATAAATGCTATTAAAAAGAAAAAGGAGTTAAATTTGTGTGTGTTAAAAATAAACTTTGTTACAGGTATCATGGTATAGTGACTAGAGAGCTGGCCCCAGAGTCATTCCTGCCTCTGACCCACACTGATTGTGTGTCATTCAGCCTTTCAGATCTTCAGGCAGCTCTAAAATGTTAAGCTGCATGTCTGCCTTGGTAGAGGGAGCTTGCTCACCAGAAGTTTCCTACCACAGGAGAGTTGCAGGTCTGAACTAAAAAAAAAAAAGGACAAAACTTACAAGGTTGCCCAGGACTAGCTCCTTCCAAGGAGCCTTCCCTATTTTGAAAGTGAGGATCATGGGGGGGAGATGATCTTGACCCTTTCTAACCTCAGAGGATTAGCATTTTTTCTAACCCTTTACCTTTAATCACTACCTTAAAGTCCCTTCCATTTTTAGAACACATTTTAATGAATAAGTGGCAGTGAAGTTGACTATTTTTTTCCTGCTTTGATATTTGAACCTCTTCTCTCACCCTTACAAAAATATAATAGAAAATAAGCCAAGCTTCTTTGTCTATCTGTCCCTTTACATGTTTAAAAACTAACAAATATAAATTCTGATTACTCAGCAATAATTAACTGATAATGATGATGCATATTTAATTAAAAATGATAAGTATCAGTTAAAGGCTTCATGGAGAGAGCCTGTGGTCATAGCTAATCTCATATGTAGGCAGAGGAGTTAGGTGCCGCAGTGATTCCAGTATTGGCCCATGTCTCTCAGTGTCTTTCCTGGCCTGTCAAGTTTCCATTACAGATTAATTCCTTTGGGTAACAGTATTATGTCTTGGGTTTAGTCTCACGTTAAAACATCAGTCATTAATATTTTAGCTATAGTGGTATATGAAGTGCTTGGAACATGCAATAATTTTGATAGAATTTAATTTTTGTGGCAACAGTGATTATGAGTGTGTGCTTCTACAGACACAAGGCTGAAATCAGAACATCTGGCCTTGACCAGGTGAAACTGGATTGATCTGGTTTCTCTGCTTTTGGTTAGTTCTCTGAGTTGAGTAAACATTCTTCCCATATGTCTCCTTTTCACCCACATATTTACCACTCTGTTACATGTTCTCATAACATCATGCCTGTAGTATTGTAATAGCTTTGTTGTGGGTCTTCCTTGCCTCAATTATCTTCCCATTCCAATTCATTCTGCATTCAGCTGCCAAAGTGATTTTTCTAAAGTGCAGGTCTGACCATGTCACCCAAATATTCAATAACTCCAATGACTCTCTATTACCTCCAGGAGAAATCTAAAATCCTGTTTGGTGTGTACAGCCTTTCAAAACCTTGCCCACTCTTACTTTTCCAGTCATTATATGATTTACTCCCTCGCCACGTACTCTATAATCTTGCAACATTGGTTTTCTTGTAGTTCCTCATAGAAGACATTCACCACAATATATGACTTTGCATTGGCTATCCATCTTGCCTGGATTCCTCTCCTTCCTTACTTCCACTTTCTGGCTTCCTTGGATTCCTTTAAAACAGCTTTAGTCCCATCTTCTTCAAGAGGCCTTTCCTAGCCACTCCCACTGTGAGTGCCTAAGAAATAAAATATAAAATACCTTGCCTGGCATTCAATACCTTCTACCATCTGACTACAACCTATTTTTTTAATTCATTTTCCTTCGTATATCCTTGCTCCAACCAAATGGAACTATTCACCATTCTTTGAACAAACCCAAGCTTTCTCACTGTTGTCTTCATTCAAATTGTTACTTATTGCTTGGAATACTCTCCTTCCATATTACCAATGAAAAGCCCCACTCATCTTTCATGACTCAGTTCAGCTCACTCATCACTCTCCACTGTTAAGTCTAGGCTATCATAGCAGGCCCTTAGGATGTTAGGAGTGTATGTAGCTAGGTGGAATAATGGTTAGAATGCTGGACTTGGAGTCAGACAGACCTCAAACATGCTTACTAGCTATGTGACTCTGGGCAAGTCATTTAATGTCATTTCACTCTCATTTTCCTCATCTGTAAAATGTGTATAATAATAATAACTACTTTACAGCATTGCTATGAGGATAAAATGAGATAATATATGTGAAGTACTCTGCAAACTTCAAAGTGCAATATGCATTATTATTTATTTATTAATTTATTATTATTTTCAGAACAAGTGACACAATAGAAATATAGCTGAATATATCTCTGAAAGACCTCTTCACAGTCTCAGACATTGCTGAAACAATGATTTTTTGCCACTCTGAGATGGTACCAAGTGCAGCCACAAGCTATTGGATACCTAAAGGAGTGACATAGATGCTATCCCTGCCTGTTTCCCTGCCAGTTAGCATACAGGGAAGGAGAAACAAAGATCTGTCCATGGCAGGGAAGTTTCTCTTCAGGAATCTACTCAGGTGACATAAAGTGCTCTTCTGAAGTTCTGGAGGATTGCCTTGGTCTTACTTTCACTCTGAGCAATTTAAGGGAAACTAGGTGGCAGAATAGATAGATTGCTAGGCCTAGAGTCAGGAAGACTTATCTTCTTAAGTTCAAACCTGGCCTTAGATGTTTACTAGCTATGTGACCCTGGGCAAGTCACTTAACTCTGTTTGTCTCAGTTTCCTCATCTGTAAAATGAGCTAGAGAAGGAAATGGCAAACTACCCCACTATCTTTGCCAAGAAAACTCTGAACAATTTGAATGAAGACAACAGTGAGAAAACTGTGCCAAGAGTCAGAAATGAAAATAACTGAACAACAAGAGCAATCCATATATAGGAACAACAATCAGCCAATTTAATTAAATCAATCAGTAGCAATAACTATCCTTCTCCCTCCTTAAACATTCCTGGTAACACATTTACAGAACACCACAATAGAAGTACTAATCTGCCCAAATGCATCGCTTTGTGACATTGTCTGCTGCCCAAGTTGGGAACCAGCTATGTTTAGTTTACCACAACTGCTTGCCATGGTGCTGATTTCTGTTCTGCAATTGCTGGCACACCCACAGTTCAAAGTCATTCCTCCCTCTTTTTAACTGTGACAACGTCTTGTTTCTATATTATGTATGCTATGTACTTTTATACTCTATTTTTGATTATATTTATCTGTGTAAAGATCTTTTCTACTAGAATAAAAGCTTCTTGAGGGTAGAGATTATATTTTATTTACCTTTTTATCTTCTACTGAGCAAAATCTGACATCTTACAAGGCACTAAAGTGATGGGATCAGGTGAATGCGTGTGTGTGTGTGTGTGTGTGTGTGTATGAGAGAGAGAGAGACAGAGAGAGACAGAGACAGAGAGAGACAGAGACGGAGACACAGAGACTGAGAAGCTATTACTTGGAAAAAGGCAAGTCTAACTGAGGGTACTGAAGTAGCTATTCTAGGTAGCCCAGGGAAACAGGACCAATTTGGATGCCCATATCGGGTATATTGAACTTATAATGTGGAAAGGAGCACAAAAAGGAAGGAACGGGGTGGGAGGAGATATTTTAAGAGAAATATTACCTCCTTCCCAGCTTTGCCACAGGCAGACCTACTTTTAATAATATCTGCATTGATCTTTTTGGTTGTGGCAAAAACTAGGAAATGACTTCTATTTCTCAATATTCTGTAATAAGATGATAGAACTGATGATATCTGTGATCTATACCTCTTTTTTTGGTCCTGACAGAGAAGATGGTGGTCAAGTTCAAATGTGGAAGACAATGGAGTATTTCAAATGGAAGAAGAAGCTAAATCCTTAACAGCAGTATAATAAAATTGAGGAGATCCTGAATATGATAGAGAAATTGAGTTATAACATAACTATTTTTAACTTATTATCTGTATGACCTTGGGCAAGTCTCTTGGCCTCAGTTATTTTTTATTTCAAAAATGAGGAGATTTGATTAAATCTCTAAATGACTCCTCTAAAGTCTATGAATAAGAATGATGTCCCTAAAAGACTCCCCTCACATATTCAAAGGATCCATTTCTTTTTAAACCTGCTGTGTGTTGCAGTTCTAATTAATTATGTAAAGCATGTGTATGTGCATTTTTTGAAAAAACAAGCAAACAAACAAAAAAACAAACAAAAAAAAAAACAACCCAACCTCATTCTGCCTTTGTTTTTGGAATTTTACAGCTGCAGAGAGCCCCAGGTGCTGTTTTCAAAGAAGATTAAGGTACTGCATCATGAAACTTCCATTTCTAATCAACGAGACACACTGTAGCTAGGGAATTAACATTAAATATCATTACATGTTTCCCAAGAAGTTGAGAGGAAAATAGAGGTTTAAAAAAAGACAGATTAAAAGCAGCAGGGATGTGATATGGGAGTGGGAGTTCCAAGGGAGAACTGTCTTTGGATTTTGTGTGACTGGAAATAGTCCCAAGTTGTTTTAAAAAGCTAACTTGCAGGGCTAATGGCTAAGGATGAGAGCACTAGCAATACCTAACCTTCTTGAGCCAATCCTTCCTCATTCTGGAGATGGCTATGTGTTGAGTCATTTCTTACCAAGCAAAATTTGAACCAAGAGGTTTTTTAATTGAAGGAAGTTGGGTTCAAGTGAGGTGAAAAATGGAAAAAAAGGACAGACAGGTGCTTATATTTTAAATTGGTGGCAGATATTTAGACTTAGAAAGTCCTAATTCCATTGAAGTGATATAGTTGGTGAAAAGAGATTGTTTTCTCTTTTTGGTGAGGCAATTGGGGTTAAATGACTTGCCCAGAGTCACATAGGTGGTGAGTGTTATGTGTCTGAGGCTGGATTTGAACTCAGGTCCTCCTGACTCCAGGGCTGGTGCTCTAGACACTGCTAGCTGCCCCTGAAAAAGAATTGTTATTATTTACTTGGAGAAGGAAAAATAGTTTTATCTCCTCCTACAGAGTTAGGGTAAGAATCAGAGAGATTCTGAGTCAGAAGGGACCTCAGTGGACATTTAGCACAACACATATATTAACAAGAATGTCTGAAGTATACTCTTTTAGTCTTTTTTGGAAGACCTCCAATGATGAGGAACCTACTTTACCTCAAGGCAGAGCATTTTACTTTTCCATCACTTTAATTGTTAGGAAGTTTTTCCTCACCTCAAATCTCAATTCACCTTTTTGCAATCTCTATTATTTGCTCCTAGACCTACTCTTTAGGGTGAAAAGAACAAATCTAATCTCTCTTCCACAGGATAAGTCTTCAGATATTTGAAGATGGCTGTCATGTTCCCCATAATCTTCTCTTCTCTGGGACAAACATCCTTAGTTCCTTCAACCTATTTAAGCTCAAAGTAAAAATGTATCATGAATTTCTCACATGATAAAAACCTGAAAAAAAAGCTGTGTAGTAAAGAGAAATATGGGAATCAGTGACAGAGAAAAATTATTCTGAAAGTATATATAGCTGAATGATTTTAAAGGATTTTTATAAAAGGAGGGGAATCTTCCTCTCATGTTACATTCAAAGAATTGCATTATAGTTTTTTTAAAAAAAGTTTTGATTTTGTTAACCCTATGGGTTATATTCTCTGAGCTGACTTGTCATTGGCTTCCAGATTTTTTGGTTCAGCAAATGTGTAGGCAGCCAGGTGGTGCACTGGATAGATCACTGGACTTGGAGTCAGGAAGATTTGAACTGAAATATTGCTTCAGATATTTACTACATATGTGACCTGGGTAATCTTCTTTAACTGTAAAATTGGGATAATAACACCTACTTCACAAGATTGTTAGTGTTCAATGAGATAATATTTCTGAAGTGGTTTCCAAGCCTAAAATCTTCTGCAAAAAATATAAATACTATCTATTTTATAGCTTTTAAAAAATAGGAAAGAGGAAATCTTAATTTTGTAGTCCAGTCATGTTGTGAAAAAGGACATATTTAGCCCTCTGGGTTAACAAAATCAAAATTTAAAAAGACAAAAACCAAAAATCCTCATTTGACAGATAGTCTTTACATTTTAAAGGAAAGTAAATTCAATTACAGAATAGTTAATTGAATTACCCCAAATTAGAAGAATGATGATATTAAATAATGACACCTTTAATCTATTATATGTTTCTAATATGGTAATTGGTCCGGAAACATATTCTGAGCTAATATTTCGTTAGCTTCCAGATTTTTCCTCTTAATGAAAGTATAGCTTTTATTTTTAAAAAATACAAGTAGGAGGGAGGAAGTCTTAATTTTTTGTTTAAGCATGATGTGAAAAAAAGACAACAAAGTGAGCAAGTAGTTCAAATTTATATCCTTGTTTTAGACTCTCATGTCACTAGGACCTGAGATAGAGGAACCCAAATACACCTTGGCTTTACTTATAGTCCCCACCCAGGATGTCTGGGAAACTTTATGCAAGATACCACTTTAGTATACTAACATTTACAAGTGACTTGCAAGCTCCAAGTTCACAATATTACAGAAGAAAGCATTTATTTTTAAAGGAGGAAAAACAGAACAGATCTGAAATGAATGACTTTCCACCCCAAAGATGTGTGGAAATCTTGGAATCACTTACAGTCCTCAATATGAGATGATCTTTGGCTGAAGCCTTCCTTTTCAAGAAATTCTTTCTTCACCTGCTGTTTCCTCTTGCTTAAAGAGGGTCAGGAGTAGGAACTGGGTAGCATTTTTTCTCTCTATCCCCTTCTTCTTCTAGAACTGATGGCTTTCTACATGGTAGTACTTGCTCCAGTACAGCCAGGGAGTCCAACAATTTTCAAGCAATATGAGGACAAATCTTGAGTATTCGCTTATCTTACTGTGTGTTTTTAGGCAATATGAGGGTAAAGCTCCTAAGATCCTTCTTCCTATAGGTTGTAAGTTATTGAGGGCAGAACTTGTTTCATTTTTTTCTTTATATCCCTAGAACCTAGCACATAGTTATTGTTGATCAGTTATGTCAGTTGTGTTCAACTCTTTGTGACCCCATTTGAATTTTTTTCTTTGCATTTTACAGATGAGAAAATTGAGGCAAACAGGGCTAAGTGACTTGCCCAGGGTCACACAGCTAGTAAGTGTCCAAGGCCAGATTTGATTCCAGGAAGATGAGTCTTCCTGACTATAGGCCAAGCACTCTATCCACCATGTTACCTACTGCCCCTAGCACATAGTAAGTACTTAAAACTATTTGTTGATTGATTCCTCAGTCACCACTGATCTCCTATCTCTGGCTTTCTCCCTTTTCCCTTCTCTCAAACTCTACCAGTTACTATCCCTATTTATTGCCATGAATAATATCTCTTGGTTGCCATTTATTTTCCCAGTTATTTAAACTGGAGATAGAAAGAAGGAGAAAAAATATCAACATTTGATAATAACTATAGTTTATTTTAGCTTACTTTGTCAAAGCACACTTTAAGTTTATATCCTGATTTAATCCAATAAAGTGGAGCCAACTTTGCTTCCTTTGGTTAATTGAAAACTGTATATATTACTCAATTAAATAATTCAACTGAGTATTTATCAAGTACGTGCTATATATCAGGTACTATGCTAGATACTGGGGATACAAAAGCAATAATGAAAACAGACCTTGTCCTCAATTAGCTTGCATCCTAATCAGAGGATGTTAGAATCAACTTTTTGGTATAAAGGTAACGGATGATAACATTTCAAAGGAGGACATTGTTGGTAAACTGTTTCGACAAGACTGACATAGCACCTTTCCATTGGGATCTATCCATAGCTGAAATCTATCTTTTGTTTAATTTTTGAGATGTACTTTGTTGTACATACTACAGAAATATCCCAAGAATGAAAAATGAAAAAGACTTTGGAGGTCATCTGGTATTCTCATTTTATAGATCTAAGTTTCATGGGTTTAGCTATGGATGGAAACTTAGAGATCATCTATTATAATACCTTCATTTAACAGATGAGGAAATTATGGCCCAGAAGAATTAAGGGATTTGTCCAAAGTCATACAGGTAGTAGGGTGCAGAATTCAAACCTAGGCATTCTGACTGCAATTCTAGCATTCTTTTCACTACACCATGCTAACTGTGAGATCATGAGCAAGTTATTTGACTTCCCTAAGCCTCTATTTCCTTATCTAAAAAATAGGGGTAATAATGGAGTCAAAAATCTGTCTTTCTACAATTTCTACACATCACTCCTAGTTCTTCCCTCTGGGGTCAAACCAAAGCAGTCTAATGTCTCTTTTACATGACAGCCCTTCAAATATCATGCCCCTCACGCACCTCCCCACCCAACAAATCTCTTTTCCAGACTATATATCCCCAGTTATTTCACTAGATCCTTATATGATTCTGTCTACAGTCTTCTCCTCATTGTGTTTGATCTCTTCTGCATATGCTCCAGTCAATGTACTCCTAAAAATGCTGGACCCAGAACTGAATACAATAGTCCAGATGTGATCTGACCAAGGCAGAATCCAGTGGAGATATCATTCTTCTTGATTTGGATACTTTACTTTTATTAATGCAATTGAAGATCATATTAACTTTTAGAACTGTCATGACCACTAGGAATTAACGTGGGAATGATGTAGAGTGGTGTTCTATTTCTGCAGAGTGTTACCGCTGAGATAGATAGTGAGAATAATTGTAGCATGTTATAGTGTATGTGGGAAGATATATAATCCTGTTTTGATTACTCTTTAGGTTTTTTCCCCCTGATTGTTCTTTATCTGTTTCATGCTGAAGAGGTAGAGCAGTGAGGATGTGTAGTTGTGAGGAGATAAGAGTTCTGGGTTCTCTCTTACTTTCATTTTCTTGCTTACCTCAAGTCTTGCCAACTGCTCACACTATTACTTACCTCTCATTATTTTTCCCATTCAATAAATAATGCCCCTTGCTCACCAACATATCTGCCAACTACCTTTTTGAGAATATAGATCTTATTTGATCCTCACAACAATCCTGTGAGGTTGGTGCTATTATTATCCCTATTTTATAGTTGCATAAACTGAGGCAAACAGGTTAAGTGTCTTGCCCAGGGTCACTCAGCTAGCATGTACCTGAGGCAGGAAGTGAACTCTGATCTTCTTGACACAATGTCTAGCTTTCTATCTACGGTGCAATTTAGCTTTCTCTTATAGGTGACTAATCTATCTTAATTGAGGACAAAGGGCATGAGAGAGTGTGTCACTTTTTAATACTTTTGTCAGTGGGTTTGGAGGTAAAAATGGTTTAGTTGTTACATTTTCAGATGACAAAAAATCTAAACGGACTGTAGCATTTAGGGACAGCTTATGCAATACATGATAGAGACAGGATCTAAAGAAAGTTCAGCAAGTTGGAATGATCAGATGATTCTAATGAGATAAAAGTTAATAAGGGGAAAAACATAAAATCTTACATTTGGTTTAAAAATCAATGGGATGAGTACATAATTGGGGAGATTTTTTTAGACAAGTTTATGTGAAAAAGATCTGGGGATTTTAGTGGCCTGCAAGCTCTGTTAGAGCCAACAGTGTGGCATGACAACCCCAAAAGCAAATGTGATTTTCCATTGTATTAAGTGATCTATAGTATCCCCAATAAGGGGAGTTATAGTTCTCTTATATTTGGTTTTGGTCACACTATATTACATGTAGTATTGTGTTCAGTTATAGATGTTATATTTTAGGAAGGATATTGACAAAATAGATTATGTACTTAGATTAGTTAAAATGGCAAAAGGCCTTGAGACCAAGCCATGTTATTTTTGGTGGAAGGAATTATATTTTGCCTACAGAAGAGAAATCTAAGAGGGAACATGATCACTGTCTTCAAGTATCTGAAGGACTATCATGTGAGAGAGAGAGATTAGATATGTTCTAGTTGGCTCCAGAGGTCAGAACTAAGACAAATGGGAAATGACAGAGAAGCTCATTTCAATGTAAGGGGGCAAAAACCTCAACTCTCACAATTAGAACTGTTTCCAAAGTTGAATAGGTTATCTCAGTATATAGTAGATCACTGAAGGCTAGATGACCAGTTAGTCAGGGATATTGTAGAGGGGGTTCCTGTTCACATCTAGGTTATATTAGATAACTTCTGGGATCCCTTTCATCTCAGAACTTCTGTGATAGTATAGGTTACAGTCTATGATCGAGGCTTGTGAGTTCGATTTGGGGAGTCAATACAATTCGACCTTGTAGATAAGCACTTACCTTTATTAAGCACTTACAATGTTTAAGGCCCTAGATTTATCTGGTCTACTGATGGGTCTTGACAAACATATATGCTAACCTGCAGCAAGAGTATAATATTTTTAAATACAGAGCTAGATGTATACTTTTGTCTTTAGGGCTAAGGACTTTGGAAAACTGATCTATGGAAATAAGCCTTTGACATGATACATTACTTGAAAGTTCACTTAAAAAATCACTTTAGAATCACCACAATTTCCAGGGTTCATGCTATAGAAGAAAAATGTTTTGCATATAATTTTACATTAGTATTTTAATTAAGTCAGAAGCCTCCCTCTTGGCTGCTTAGCCAGGGAGTTAAAATCTGCATTTAAATTGTGGTTTTAAAATGTTGAATCTGAGGACCCAAGAGTACTCTTCTCAGAGGGATGGTTTTTAGAGAACATGGACCCTGTGCTGTCCTCATTTCAAACTAGCAAGTAAAAAGTTCAAGATGGAGCCAGAAGGAGAACAGCTTTAAGAAATAACAGGGAAAATGCTTAGGGAATTGGTAAAGAACTACATCTAATGATCAGATTTTCCAGTTGTTCATAGGGGTTATGAATTGAATCTACATGATCTGACATGAATTAGAGTGTGATACTGTTAATAAGCAATTTATTTGACAGCTGCATGATGCCTTATTGCTTCTTCACTTTCTGAAATGTCTGTCCCAACAGTCGAAGTTGTTTGTTTTGTAGAGACACAAGGCAGCTGGTAGAGAAGTAGCAAAGCCTCTTAAGCAATGCACACATGGCCTTCTCTAACACAGACAGTCTCAGCAGCAGGAGGCTGTACTGCCATGAGTAGAATCAAAAGAGAAGAACGACTTAGGGAGAGCTTTGTTTATAAATAGAGCAGTGGGGTGCGTGTGTGTGTGTGTGTGTGTGTGTGTGTGTGTGTGTGTGTGTAGGAAGAGGACAAGAAGAGTCTTATTTTTCATTTCAGAAAAAGAAAAAAGTTTCTCAAGTACTTGCCTGCAGATATCTATACGTATGTGCATGTATGTATGTGTTAGCAACATGGACAGAAAGATGATGCTCCTATCTCTCTTTGACTTTAGGCAAGACGTTTCACTTCTTTGGGACTCAGTTTCCTTTTCAGTACAATCAGAGAGCTGGACTAGGTGATCTCTGAAATCCTTCCAACTCCATATTTTTGATCCTATGAGCCTATGAAAAAGTAATGGTCTCTACATTTTGAAAAGATTAAAGGACATATGCACATAATTGGGCTAAAAACTTGATGATGTGATAAAGAGGACAGTTGAGAATGGAAAGGGATCAAGAAAGATGCCCAGGTAAAAGTGAAGAATTATGTAGTGTGGAAGACACTGGGTACTAAAATGGAAAGAATAATAGTGAAAGAGGTTTCAAGTTCTTTTCAGGTGAAAATCAGAGGAAAGTGAGCCAGGAAGCTTGAAATTTTAATGCATTTTAATGTAGTCCTACTGCTAATTTCTGTTGTTACCAGCCCTGTCCTAAGGGAAGAGAAACTTAAGTGATCTTGATAGGACAGATACCTTTTCCCTCCTTGGTAGTTAAGTGATATTCTGGTTAGATTTGGGGTCAGAGTATCTGGGTTCAAATCTTTACTCTGCCACTTTATGCGAGGGTAGTCATAGGCAAGTCACTTAATCTTTTGGGGTCTCATTTTTTTTACATCCATAAAAGGAAGGGGTTATACTAAATTGCCTCCAAGGTCCTTTTCAAGTATAAATCTATGATTCTATATTTGACCCCAATTTTTCCTCTCATTATTTTACTTTTCACAACTCTATTTCTCACTGGAGGTCTTTGGATAAAGGGAAAGGGAATAAGCATTTATATAGCATGTGCTATGTACCAGGCACTGTGCTAAGTATTTTTAAAAATGTTTATTTTAGCAAATGTTATCTCATTTGCTCCTCACAATAATCCTGGGATAGGTGCTGTTATTATGCCTATTTTGTAGTTGAAGAAACTGAGGCAAACAGAGGTTAAATGACTAAGGTCTTTTTAACTTCAGGTCCAGAACTCTATCCACTGCACCACCAGCTGCCTTTAGTATCTTTGGGTAGATACTGGATGATCCAGTTGTAGAGATTGGGAAGAATATTCTTATTCAGTAACAGTCTGGACAACATGGCCCTTGAGGTCCCTTCCAACTCTGAGATTTGGTGATTCTGTCTTTCTGCTTCTGTGCCCTTCATATTTTTCCTTACAGTCTGTGAAAGCCAATAGCGTAGTTCTCTTATGCATTAATTTAAACTCATGGACAGTCTTCTTTATAGTATGGGATGCATTTTACTTTGACAATTGTTGCAGCTACTCAGCATTGGATAGCTATTACCTGGTTCTTAGTTAAGTTTTATTGACTGATATTTATGTCATCATCTGCTAGAAACAATATGTCCTTTGAAGCTGACCTGTTATTACGTCTGATTAATTCTGTGCTGCAACACTTCTCAGCTATGATTACTGTGTACAAGGCAAAAAACAATAATTTATCCCTTGAATCATATGCTGGAAAATGTCTTCTGACACTACTGAAAATGATCTTTTAAGGGCTTTGTTTGGGATAAATACTTAAATGTGGTAGAGGAAGAAACATGATGCTGTGGAAAGAATGTGGAGTATAGAATCAGAGTACCTAAATTAAAATCCTAGCTCTGCCAATTACTACCTGGATGTTGGGGGCAAGTCACTTCTTGGATTTCCTCATCTGTAAAACAAGGGGGTGGGACTAGATGACTTCTAATGTCCCTTCCAACTCTAGACCCTTTGAGACTAAGTGGCATAGGATTTTTGAAAGTTGAGTGAAAGGCTAGTGGTGAAATTTGCTGGTTGTCTCTGGGCAAGATAGGAGCTCAATTGTGATTCCACTGGCTTAGGGAACTCCAGGGGGAGGAAACTCCCTACACTGATGCAGGTTGACATTTTCTCTGCAACTTAGAGTCTTAGCAAATTGTCTAGAGCATTGGTTGGTTGAGTGATTTGTACAGGGTCACACAAACTCTGGTATGTGTCAGAAGCTAGACTTGTACCCAGATCTTCTAGGCTTTGAGACTGGTTCTCTCTCTACTATATTATTCTGCCTCTCATCGTTAGGTAATGGTTATATATTTTGATGTTTATTTCTATCCACATTTTCTACCTAATTTTCCACTAGTTCCCTTAACTAACTCTCTATTCCAGCTGAAGTAATCTACTCACTTTAGCACTTTTTACATTTAACCACTTAAAATGCTGTTCCTAGCCTTCTTTTCCTACCAAAATTCCACCAATCCTTGAAGGCTCAGATCAAATTGCTACCACTACCATGAAGCTTTCTTTGATCACCTTAACTGGAATTAATCTTTCTTTCTTTCTTTTTTTGAATCCCCTTTATATCACATTCTGCTTTGTCCAAGTTTTTGTGTAGGTCTTATTTTTCTTGCTGGATTATATACTCCTTAAAGAAAGTAACTGTGTTTTACATATCTTCATATCTCCCTCTGTACTTACCACAGTGCTTCATATGTAGTTTGTATTCAATCAATGTTTTTTAAATGAATGAGTGAATGACCCCATTGGTTACCCACAATATAATTCTGGGCTAAACATTTCATGGAATTTAAGAATATTTATGCTTAGTTATTTAAGTCAGAATACTGCTAATGAACTATTAGGAATCAAAGGGCTAATCTGGCCTGCAATTGCTACAGAAACAAGCAGAGGGGAGCTGAATTTTGGCTCAGTGGTATTCACCATGGACTATTAGTGAGAACAGTTGAGGAAGTGATACAGACAGTTCGATAAGTCCTGAACTAGCACAGAGAGCAAGCTTATTAGTGTGCGTTGAAACAGGGGTCAGGTAGAAGTGTTCCAGATAAAAAGGAGGTCCTAAGGTGTTTAAATTGAGCAGACAGGTATGAGCATAGGCAAATCTCTGAGCATGAGTCAATGAAACTGAAAAATGTTGTGTGAAGAATATGACAAAGACAAGTGGAAGAAATAAAAATAACAGAGAGGTGAAGGTAGTTAAGGTCAGGATCTCAGTAAAAATAAAGAGAACTGTGAGATTGGTTCATGCTAAGATAAGTTGTTGAGCACCAGAGTGGAGCCATTTGTGATCTGCTTTAGATGCGGCATACCAATGTGGTATCTCTGCTACTCTGATGCCTTAAGGGACTTAAGATTCTGTGAATATTAATCCTGACAATTTATTAGCACAAAAGACTTATTTTTCAGTAAACTTTAGAGCAATCAACAATGAATTATTCAAAACAATATATCTTTGCCCAAAATAGCATCTATGTAATGTAAATAATGTGAAATTTTCATAGATTTGTATTATTGGAATATCGACTATAGTAGATATAGTAGAGAATACAGATCTCTCTCACTCCTTGGCTCAAAGGCATTCCTACCAGGAAGAGTCTGCACTATCTTTTCTACTTTCTAGATGCTTCAGACCTAGATAATTCAAATAACTTGGCTCAGATGTCCTAGATGGGAGATAGAGGTAAAAGAGGAAAAGAGTATGTTGTAACCTCCAAATCACTTGACCCAGAAGAAAGGGTTGACATGAGCAATAAACACAATGTGTTGATACTGGGGGACAGAGAGAAGGCAAATATTGATGTGTCACTGTGAGCCTACGTGGGATTGGAGAGAGGGAGTACAAAAAGAAAGGGTTCCTATAGTCCTCTGGAGACCTTTTAAGTGAGGCTTAGTGTGGGAGGACCATATGCCAAGGAAGGCTTAGATCTAACACACATTGACCACTCATTTTGGAATTCCCATTGGTTACTCACTTCAGTGTAAGGATAGTATATGGTTTGAGCCTACTCTGCTAGTAGACTAAACAAGAACCATAAATCAAATAACAGAACATTTAATTGGAACAATTAAAAAGCAAATAAAAGGGAATAGTCAAAGAATAGAATCATTCTTAGCCACCCTTCCTCTATACACAAATAACTAAAATTTCCCACAGTCTTTAGTATCAGTAGGAAAGTATTTAAGATCTCTGTTATGAACAAAGTCCCAGGGAACAAATTTTCTTAGAGGTCAGAAGGTTTTGATTTCAGTTCATCTGCTTTGTTTCATAGCTATGACTTCTCCTATGTGGATCTTCATGGCACTGTTGTACAGCAGTCAACTGTGTCTTCTACTTCTTGACTTCTTCCTAAAGTTCTTTGGTTTGATCTAGGAACTTCTTTGCTGATGTGTCCATATCCCATAACCATTTTGATTAGGGCTTAGAAACTCTGTTGCCATGGTTACTATTCTCTGGAGTTGACATCTCTTGAACATCTGTGCTATTTCTCTATGGTAGTGCCACTGCTCTTTTAGGGCAAGATTTCTTAGGCCAACATTCTTTGGAGCTATTTGACACTTTTTTCCAGCTCTGCTTTTGGTTAGCCTCATGGCCCTGCCTGGGGAGCATGAATGGATGCCTACTTAGGCAGTGTTTGTAAGAGACTAACAAACATTCTTTTAAAGGGAAATTGCCCAGCTCCTACTCCTAACTGTGCTAGTGTTACTGAATCTCATTCATTTCTAACTCATTTCAGAATACAGGCACTGTTTCTCCAAAACAAATAACACTTTCTAATAAGTATTTTTAAAGCTGGGGATAAATACTCTTTTCCCATTTGCCTTTCTAATTTCCATCATCTCCCCCATTAGCTGATGGTAAGTTATATAAATTATCTTGAAGTTCTGATAAACTTCACGATGACACTAGAAATACTGGGAGGAAGGGGGGAAGAGTTGGCAGCCTCTGCCAGCATTCCTGCCATCACAATAAAGTCCTTTTCCACCTTCCAAGAGAAAATCAGAGGTATATGTTCTGAGCTATAAAACACTCTTGAATATTTGTCTCCATATGGGTCAACATTAGAGAGATAGGAATGGTGTCAAGAGCCATCTGTTAGAGGAAAGCAACAGAATGCCGTAATGGGGTAGTGAAAGGAACTTGACCCAGTTTTGTGGCTGCAGCCTGCTGAGAGTAGAGGATAGTGGGAAGAACAGGAGCAGAAGAGAAGTATGGAGAGAAGAGGGTGTAGCAGATGGCAGACTAAGGACTGGTGATGACATTGTTACTATCTTCTGATAGCTGAAGTGAACTGTAGAAGAACTATGGTGAAGAGTGACAGGAAACAGTGATAGGTTGTTGTTGTTGTTTGTCCTTCATTCTTGAAGAGGCCCATGACATCAGGGAGTTGATGCCATGACATTCAAGTGAATTGAACTAGAGTGAGGGAGGGATATGCAAAGTTGCCAGCCTCATTTTCTCCTCTGGAGCCATCTGGGTCCACTGGTGAGATATAGATCAAGATGATTGGAGATAGTCCTGGATTCAGTGGGAGACCTTGGCCTTTTTAAGCTAAGGTCTTTAACAGGTCTCAGTTTGACTGAGGTAGTAGTTACTGGTGGTAACTACTGAGAATGAGGGGAGTGATTAGAAATAACCAGTAATAAAAAGTTGGGGGTAGGGTGGGGTGGGTCAGAAAAGTACACCAATAAAAAGGAACATCTCATAAGTACCCTCATTTGGGGCCCTACCTTGAATAGTACCATAAGTCAGAACAATTGAACAGGTCTTCATAGGGAGGATTGCCCTGTGGAATATTGTTACTCTCTTTGGATAGGTACAAATCCTACCTATTTCCATTAACTTGGAAGTAAAACTGTTCATTTTTTGAGCCCAGTGAACCTATGTGATTATAGGGAGTGCTGGTGACTAGGTGTGGGGAGTTGCTGTCAGATAATGAACTTCTCAGATGATCTGAGTAGAGCTAATAAGCCACTCTAAATACTAATAGTCTCTATTCAAAGACCTAGATGAGGAGATAAAAATCATGTGGGAACAGAATGAGGTACATATCATCCCTATTGTCCTTTTTGCTACTGAAGTTGTACCAAATATGCTTTCAGCAAGCCACAAAGGGCATATAGCTTAATTCAACTACAAAAAAATTATTATGTCCACCTATGCAATACACTATAGAACATTGAACATAAGGAATGATCACACATGGTGACTTGACTTAGGGCCATTTCTATTTGAACTCCATTGGAAAAGATGAGAAGAAGATAATAATAATAACTCCAATTTATATAGTGCCTTAACACTTACAAAGAGTTTTCTTCACAAAAACTCTGGGAGGTAGGTAGATCTATGACTATTTCTGGTGTAGTTGAAAGGCCATAGGAATCAAGATGCATCCATTTTCTACCACTAACTTATTGTATGACTGTACACAAATCACTTCCTTTCTGTGTCTTAGTTTCCTCATCTATAGAATGAGTGGGTTGACCTAGATAATAGCTAAGGTCCATGTGAGCTCTAACATTCTAGGCATGTATGACTTAAGTTTAATTGTTGAATAGGCTAGCAGCTAAGAAATTTGCAAGATTACTCCAAAGGGTTGTCATGCAGGGTAGAAATTAGACTTATTTCGTAGTGGTTTGAACTAGGAATGATGAATGAACTAGGTAGAAGTTGCAAAGAGGCAAATTTAGGCTTGGGTAAGGAAAAACTTCCTAATAATCATAGCTATGAAAATAGTGAAATGGGTTGCACTGTGTAATGCATTTCCTTTCATTGGAGGACTGGAAGCAAAGGTGGGATAACCACTTGTCATATATGTTGTAGAAGGATTTCTTGTTCATGTACAGGTTGGACCACAGAGTAACTGAAGTTCTTTCCAACTCTAAAAACATGTGATGTTATGATTCTATAGACAGAATATTGTTGTCCCAATTTTATAGGTAAGGAAACTGAAGTTTAGAAGAGGCTAAATGACCTGCCCATGGTCACCCTGCTGGTATATGCTGAAGCTGGTATTTGAACCCAGGTATTGAATTTAAGTTCAGGGCTCTTTTTAATAGTGTGTTACTACTTTTAAATAATGATTAACAATAATAATAATTCTGACTTTTATATAGCCATATATAAGTATATATATATATATACATACATACATACATAAAATTTCTTTTAATCCTCATAAAAACATGGTGGAGGTAAGTAGGTTAAATACTGTTACCATCAGTTTACATGTAAGCAAACTGAGGCACAGATATGTGAAGCAACATGTCTATTGTTATGCAGCTGGTGTTGTGAATGGAGCATTAGATTTTAAGTTAGGGGTCAAATCCTTGATCTGCTATTTACTTTCTATGTAATTTCTGGCAAGTCACCTCAGTTTCCCAATCTGTAATATGAAGGGTTCAGGCTAGAATATTGAAGGTCTTCTCTAGTTCTAAATCCTGTAAGTGACTGGGATTTGAAAACATCTAATTTTGATGCTCTTTGCCACTTACAGTATGGCTGTGGCTTCTGCTATATTGAGGCTTCCAAGCACACATCTAGTGTAAATATAGTTACTAGAGCATTTAATCTTTTTTTAAAAGTATGTATATGCATTTTCTTCAACGTTATTTTCATTAGGACATCATCTTCCGATTCTGGGCCTTTTTGCTGGTTGTTCCCCAGTCCTGTAATGTTCTTCTACCTCATTGCTGCCTCCTAACTACCCTAACTCCCTTCAAGTAGCAGCTAAAATCCCACCTTCTACAGGAAGTTTTTGCAATTCTCCATTAATCCTAGTGCCTTTTCTCTATTGATTATTTTATATATATATAATGTTTTTATGTTGTTTCCTCATTAGACTGTGAGTTCTTTGAGGTCAAGCATTGTCTTTTACCTTTCTTTATATTCCCAGTGTTTAACATAGTGCCTGATACATAGTAGGTACTTAATAAATGTTTATTGACTAGCTATTGTTGATGAAAATCTCCTTATGTGGATCTTCTCTAGTTTCACAAAAGGACAATGGGTGGCCACAGAGCAGGGGCCATCAGAAGTTTTTGAGGACCAACTTAGTCAGGCAATAATAATGGAATACGCCATTGTAGAAGTCAAAATCAGTAACAGGCATAGTAAACTACATAAAAGTCAATGGTTAGGGCAGGTAGAAAGTCAGGAATCCAAAAAAAATAAAAAGAAGAATCAATATAGAACACTGGGAGTCAAAGAACCCTGAGGTGGGTCTGATATTGATGTAAAGTTTGACCCAGCCAGAGGCTTCTTATATATTTATTTTTAAGGTGCAAAATTAATCCCAGGTCATATACAGCCCTGAACATGTAGAGAGACCATAAGTGGGACTGTATATTTTTGAAAGGGAGATAGAGTAGCATATCCTGATGCTGACTCTATAAAGCAATTTTTATTTAGAAATGTTGCAGACACATGTTGCTAGGCAGATGCACCTATAAATGAACAATGATGATGTCGGATATTTGTCTTTCTGGTGACAGAAAAATGTGCCTGATCATGTAGGATGGAGGTCTTCTTCCCATAGTAATTTCTGATAGCATTTCACTAGGATTTCTAATTTCCACTTATCTCATTCTCTCTTTTTATTTATTTATTTATTTTTTTAGTGAGGCATTTGGGGTTAAGTGACTTGCCCAGAGTCCCACAGCTAGGAAGTATTATGGGTCTGAGGCCAGATTTGACCTCAGGGCCTCCTGACTGCAGGGCCAGTACTCTATCCACTGTGCCACCTAGCTGCCCCCTCATTCTCTCTTAAATGATGTGTGTGTGTGTGTGTGTGTGTGTGTGTGTGTACTTATCCTTCCTAACATTAGACTGAAGGTAAGCTCTTCAAAAACATTGCTTGTACTTATAATAATACCAGGAATAGGGATTGCACTTGTAAATTTATAGTACTTAGCACATAGTAAATGCTTAAGAAATGCCTTTTCGATCGTTAATTTCATTAATATAGATAATTTTTAGATAAAGGCACTCCTTCAGCCAATGTATGGTCTTATACATTATACTACTTCTCCCCAATATATAGTCTTATAGAGTTGCCTGAAGCCCTGAGTTGTCTTGCCGAACACCACATTGGTTGTAATTCAGATACAGAATTTGAACTCAGGTCCTCTGACTTCACCATCATTGTTTTTTTTTTTTTTTAGCTGTGTATGTCTGCACTTAATAAACATAATTTATCCTATAAAAGTGAGATTTAAACAGAAGCTGAAGGACTGGAGTGGCTAAAAGACAGATTTTGAAATGTAAAGGGAGAATCCTTCAGGTGAAAAATATCTATTCCCCACCTAAGAAAGGGTCTGAGGTTTGAAAAGTTTAATTGCGTAAGAAATTAGTTGTTGTAATATCTTGGGCAGTGGAGCCAAGATGGTGGAGTAAAGGCAGAGACTCACCTGAGCTCTCCCCCAAACCCTTCTAAATACCTTTAAAAATGACTCTAAACACATTCTAGAGCAGTAGAACCCACAAAAAGATAGAATGAAACAAATTTCCAGCCAAGACAACTTGGAAGGTCAGCAGGAAAGGTCTGTTGCCCCAGGCTGAGAGAGAAGTGCAGTTAAGTGCAGGCCATGTAGACCAGGCCCCAGCAAACCTGGAGCAGGCCTCAGGGCAACTGAATCACTGGCAGCAGTGGCCATTTTCAGACCTCTCAGTCCACGGGTGCCAAAGACAACTTAGAAGGTCAGTAGGAAAGGTCTGTTGCACTGGAGTAAGAGTGGGGCACAGTCCAGTGTAGGCTGTATTAGCATAGCCCTGGCCTCAGCAAACCAGGAGCAGGCTTTGGGAGTGATTGAATCAACAGCTGCAGTAGCTGTGGCTGTTTTCAGAGCTCTCAGCCCACAGATCTCAAGGGGGTCAAATAACTGGTCAGAAGGAAATTACAGGGGTCTTTTTGCTAGCACTGAGGCAGGACTCTGTTGCTTTGTCCATATTTGAATCCGGGTCCTGGGTGGCAGTCCCAGGGTAAGGAGGAGCACTAGCATGGCAGAGTTTGTAGCCACAGTGGGGGGGGGGGGACCCTCATCCCAGTTCAGGGCAGAAAAGAGTGCTTGTGATCATTCACAGATCAGAGCACAGACCAGTAGTAAACACCTCTCCTTAGATCATACCATCCTGGAAGAACTGAAAACTTACAGGTCTCTAGAAGTATCTCTGAAAACAGATGCACAAACCCTCTGAAACTTGGGACAATATGCCTTCCACCCTGGAAGCAGAGCCCTGTTTTAACAAAGACTTAAAAGTCAACTAATAACCTGGGAAAGTGAACAAACAATGGAAAAAAACTCAGAATATTGAAAGTTACTATGGTGACAAGGAAGATCAAAACATAAAACCAGAAGAAGACAACAAAGTCAAAGCTCCAACATCCAAAGTCTCCAAGAAAAATATGAAACAGTCTCAGGCCATGGAAGAGCTCAAAAAGGATTTTGAAAGTCAAGTAAGAGAAGTAGAGGAAAAATTGGGAAGAGAAATGAGAGTGATGTAAGAAAATCATGAAAAAGGAATAAATAGCTTGGTAAAGGAGACACAAAAAAGTACTGAAGAAAATAACACCTTAAAAAAAAACAGACTAGTCTAAATGACAAAAGAGGTCCACAAAGCCAATGAGGAGAAGAATGCCTTAAAAAGAAGAATTGGCCAAGTGGAAAAGGAGGTCCAGAAGCTTACTGAAGAAAATAATTCCTTGAAAATTAGAATAGAGCAAATGGAAGCTAATGATTTTATGAGAAATCAAGAAATGTTAAAACAGAATCAAAATAATGAAAACATAGAAGACAATGTGAAATATCTCATTGGAAAAACAACTGACCTGGAAAATAGATCCAGGAGAGATAATTTAAAAAGTATTGGATTACCTGAAAGCCATAATCAAAAGAAGAGCCTAGACATCATCTTTCAAGAAATTATTAAGGAAAACTGCCCTGATATTCTAGAACCTGAAGGTAAAATAGAAATTGAAAGAATCCACTGATCCCCTCCTGAAAAAGATCCCCAAAGGAAAACTCCCAGGAAGATTATAACAAGTTTCCAGAGTTCCCAGGTCAAGGAGAAAATATTGCAAACAGCCAGAAAGAAATAATTCAAGTATTGTGGAATCAGTTAGGATAATACAAGATTTGGCAGCTTCTGCATTAAAGAATCGGAGGTCTTGGAATATGATATTCTGGAAGGCAAAGGAGCTAGGATTACAACCAAGAATCATCTACCCAGAAAAACTGAGTATAATCCTTCAGGGGAAAAATGGATATTCAATGAGACAGAGGACTTTTAAGCATTCTTGATGAAAAGACCAGAGCTGAATAGAAAATTTGACTTTCAAATACAAGACTCAAGAGAAGCATAAAAAGGTAAACAGGAAAGGGAAATCATAAGGGATGTAATGTTTAAACTGTTTATATTCCTACATGGGAAGATGATATTAATAACTCACAGGATCTTTCTCATTATTAGGGTAGTTAGAAGGAGCATAGACCAGTTAGTTTTTAGAAGGTAGGGGAAAAAAAAACTTGCTTCTGCCCATCAATGAGTGAGCCCAAGGAGTTTATTGAATTGCCAGTCCAGAATACCACTCCCTGAGAAGAATCCAGTGGCAGAATAGCCTGTATGACTCAGCTACAGTCCCGTGTTAGAGCAGCCTCCCTGGCACTGTCCAACAGTAACCTGGCAGATCCTTTCTGGTAGCCACTGTCCAGCTACCTGCCTAGCCCCATCCAGTGACTGCTGAGGCTAGTGAGGAGCAAGTGCATCTGCCAAATGACCTGCTTGTCCCAGCCTAGAAGTGCATTCACCTGTCCATCTAAGATACTCCATCCTATGAAGAGCAAGCACAGATTAACCATTCCTTCGCTAGAAATGACACTCCCTGTGAGGAGCTAGCTTAGCTGAGCATCAGAGACTCACATACCACAATGAACCTCATGAGTACCCTCCAGAGAGGGAAAAGACATTGAAGCCCAGAGTTTTCAGAGTTATGAGTTCCCTTTTCTGCTTGTGCCACATACATATGTAACTACTGTTATACTTAAGGTTTACGCCTACTCCTTCCCCCACAGACTGTGTATATTTGTGGATGAGTACAGCTCTAATATTGGAGGCAAATGCTTTATAACTACTCTTATTGCTATGACAATTGAAAAAAATGCCTTTGAGAGAGAACCGAGTCTACTGGTTGTTAATAGGAAATTCACTGGGGGGCTTATGAGCTAGTGTTAAGAAGATAGCCTTCCAAAAGTAGAGCTCCAAAAGTAGTAGCAGTCATTGCTCTGGAGAACCAACCTTCAACGGAAGTGGAGGTTGAGTGAGTGAGCCCTGAGGGAAGTATTATAATTGATTTCTGGGAAATATGGCTAAAGCATAGCCAGCAAAGTCTTGTATGCAAGAAAACATTATCAAGGACTTATACTGACTAGAAAAGAAGATAAATTAGCCTTCTATTGAGTATGAGAAACAACAAATTGGGTAACCTAAGTTCTACACTTGCTTCCGTGAAATATTGAAAGCATAACTTGAAAACTTTTTTGTGTTGGGTAGACTCTTCTATGATGGCTTCACAAAAAGGTATAATAATAATAGTAATATCTAGTATTTATATGGATTATTAATGTTTGCAAAGAGCTTTTGTATGTATTATTTCACTTGAACATAGAAAAACTGTGTAAATAGAGAAGACATTAAGAAGGTTGCAACTTCCACTGGTGAAAGGTGTACTCATAGATTCACTGAAATGTCAAAGTAGAGGAGTTAAAAGAAAAGAAACCCCAGAGTTTTTTTTTTAAAAGCCCATATCTTTATAGCACCTTGAGGCTTAAGAAGCTTTCTCCTTTCCAGATTCTGTGTGGGATGTAATACGAGTATTGTTGTCTTTGTTTCACAGATGAGAAAATTGAAGATTGGGGTGGTAAAGTCACTTGCCTGCATTCCCCTATGTAGTAATTGCTGGAGCCAGGATGTAACCCTCAGCTCTTCTGGTTCCAGTGTCAGAATTCTTTCCAGTAATAATATACTAATTTCCATACAAATTATGAATTATTTTTGCCTCCCAAATGAAAAGAGGGATAATTAGTCTACCATACATATTAAGATCAGGTTTTATAGAGACCTTATGACTTAGTAAAGGTGCTAATAAGATTACAGTATATAATTTTAGGTTATGTTTTCATATTTTAAGGATAGTTTGTGATAATTGAGTGTGATGGGCTAAAGTGAAAGGTGATATCTCCCTTTTCCTGTAGAGGAAATAGACACACACACACACACACACACACACACACACAATCCTCTGCCTCTCAATATTGCCCTGAATGTGAGACAAAGTTTTTTAAAAATTAAAAAAATCCTTTATTATGTATTTCATTATGTGTGTGTGCATATGTGTGTGTACATATACATATACACATATATTTACATAATTAAATTAGGTCCACAGAGGGAACCTATGAGGTCTTCTCACTATCCCATCCACATTGCCTTATTTTCTTCTAATTTAGTTCTTGAATTGTGGATCAGTGATGATAAGGTAGAATAATTTACTTGCATGTTGCTCACACATCTACTTCTCAATTTTGCTTTGAGAGCCTCTCTTTTTTATGTATTGTGGTAATGAGTTCGTTTGATCACATCTCAGGGATATGTCAGGATTGAAGGATTGGGTTAATCAACTTCAGCTGGCATTCCTGAATGATTTGTGAGCTTGCTTTAAAGTGTGTAAGAGATAGTTCTCAAGATACATAATTCAGGTGGTTTCTTATATTTATTATAGGATAAGAAGTCAGAGGCTTGAGAAGATGGATCCAAAGACTTTTTTTTAAAATCTGGTCTTCTCTGTGGCATCTTCCTCCCCTTCCTCCAGCATGACATATTTTTGAAAAGTCAGCTGTTTTTTATTTTGGGATTTAAGCCAGAGAGAAAAGAAGAGGAGAGAGAAAGAGAGAGAGAGAAGGAGAGAGAGAGAGAGAGAGAGAGAGAGAGAGAGAGAGAGAGAGAGAG
>NW_020954648.1:6065614-6086475 GCF_900497805.2 Vombatus ursinus
AGAGAGAGAGAGAGAGAGAGAGAGAGAGAGAGAGAGAGAGAGAGAGAAAATATGAATGTAAGAGATTGATAGAACTGACAAGTTAGTAAAATATGCAATTTGAATTGTTTTCCTAGTAGTGGGGATTTTTTTTTCCCACTGAACTCCTCCTTTGATGTCTCATTCATCTGACAAGTATTTATTAAATGCCTACTATGTGTCAGGCACTGTGCTAGGTGATAGTGATATAGATAGAATGATGACAATTCCCTCCTTCAAGAAGCTTATATTATTTTTTTCCAACATAACTTTGTTTTCATTTTTAAGGCTATATGTATATATTCTTATTAAACATATTTTCAGATTAGTGATGTTAGAACTAATAGGAGGAACCACCAGAAAGAGGAAACAAAACTCAACAGAAGAGAAAAAAATAGCAAATAGTATGCTTCGATCTACATTCAAATTCCATAGTTCTTTCTTTGGATGTGGATAGCATTTTCCATTATGGGGCCTTTGGAGATGTCTTAGATCCTTGTATTCCTGGGAAGAGTTAAGTTTATCATTATTAGTCATCGCACAATGTGGCTGTTATATGTTTTCTTGGTTCTGCTCACTTCACTCAGCATCAGACCATACAAGTCTGTCCAGGTTTTTATGAAGTCAGCCTGTTCATCATTTCTTACAGCACAGTAATATTCCATTACATTCATATACCACAATTTGCTCAGCCATTCCCCAATGATGGGCATCCTCTCAATTTCCAATTCTTTGCCACCACAAAAAGAGCTGCCATGAATATTTTTGTGCATGTGGGTCCTTTTCCCATTTGTATGATCTCTTTGGGATATAGCCCTAGAAGTGCTATTGCTGGGTCAAAGGGTGTGCACATTTTTATAGCTCTTTGGGCATAGTTCCAAATTGCTCTCCAAAATGTTGGATCATTTCACAACTCCACCAACATGCATTAGTGTCCCAATTTTCCCACATCTTCTCCAACATTTATCATTTTCCTGTTTTGTCATGTTGGCCAATCTGATAGGTGTGATGTGGTACCTCAGAGTTGTTTTGATTTGCATTTCTCTGATCAGTAATGATTTAGAGCATTTTTTCATATGACTATAGATGGCTTTAATTTCTTCATCTGAGAACTGCCTGTTCATATACTTTGACCATTTATCAATTGGGGAAAGAAGCTTATATTATATGGGAATGGTTTAGTGGGTGGGTAGGATAAGAAAAGGTAAATTTGTTATCCAAAGACTCAAAAACAGAAGAATGGACACACAAGGTGATGAATTTTTTTGGTCACAGCAATTCCTGCAGACATCTACTAAAAGCATAGAGGAATTTCTACCTGTCTGTAGAGGGAGTGCTCACATTGTTGAAATCATGGATCTTTTGAAATTTTGAAGTAAAGCAATGAATTACATTGCTATTTTCATGCTCTCTTAGTGCCCCTTGTAATCCACGGTACACATTTTTATGAGGCAGTTGGCCAAGGTTAGGAGTAGAGGATTTGACCTTGCAACAGAGAGACACTCAGTAGCTTTTGTGGGGATAAAATATACAATCATGACTTCATCAGCATTATGGCAGAAAACTAGGCACCCATCTCCCAGCAAAGTCACCACCATGTGAAAGCTATGTTAGCAATTGGACTATAAAGCCACTCTGAGAATCATAGAGGGATATAAGAATAATTTTCAACAAGTTCTTGAAGGGCAGAGGTGATCATGATTGAATGTGTTTTCCAATAATGGGAAAGGGAAGGGGGAAGGGAAAAAGTATTTATTTAGTGCCTACTATGTGCCAGGCACTGTGCTAAGTGCTTTACAAATATTATCTTATTTGATTCTCATTACAATCCTGTAGGGTAGGTGCTGTTTTAATCTCCATTTTATGGTTGAGGAAATTGCGCAGGTGGGCAGAGGCTTACCTCTATCAGAGAGAAGTTAAGTGACTTGCCCTGGGTCTCACAACTAGCAAGTGTCTGAACTTTGATTTGAATTCATTTTCCTGGTGCCAGGCCTAGCATTCTATCAACTGCCACACCTAGCTGCTTATAATTCCAGGCAAGAGTCTCCTGCTTACCAGGAGTACAACTGGAAGAAAGCAAGAAGTCAAACAATTAGGTAAGCAAAAAGTACAAATGGACTGGACAGAATTGACATCTAGACTGAGTCATGGTGCATCAATGACTTATTGAATGATGAACAAAGGGCCTAAGGATTCAAACATTCATTCCTCTCCTGTGGCTTCTCCTATTAACACTGCTGCATTCTGGTTCACCAAGTGATGCAGTGGATAGGTTCCAGACCTGGAGTCAGGAAGACCTGAGATCTAATCTGGTTTCAGACACTTGCTAGCTGTGTGACCCTGGGAAAGTCACCTAGCCCAGTTTGCCTCAGTTTCTTCATCTCTAAAAGGAGCTAGAGAAGGAAATGGCAAACCACTCTGCTATCTTTGCCAAGAAAACTTCAAATGAGGTCATGAAGAGTCAGACATGACTGAAAGAACTGAACAATGACAACTTCCCAAGTTGTGGTGAGGTTAAAATGAGGTAACATTTGTTTGTTTGTCTCTTTCTCTTTCTCTTTATTTATTTAAATGCTTTCAAAACCTAAACTACTACATAAATGCTATTATTATTATTATTATTAATAATAATAATAATTATTCTGACAATTTTCTCTGATCATTTCCTCTCTGAGGCTTACTTTGATGAGACCTCTTCTTTACTTACTACCTATTGGCTCCTGCAATAGAGGATGGGTTAGTGATAACTCCAGGAGAAATCCAAGATCCAGTGGGGGTGAGTTCTTTTCCTTTATTTGGTGTGTGTATATAAATGTTACTTATAGATCCCCTTTTCCAGTTTGCATTGAGAGACTCTCTTATAGCATGTTTTATATATATATATGTGTATGCATATATGTATGTATGTATGTATGTATGTATCGCACGTTACTCTGATTTGGAAACACAGCAGTATAGAACTAGAGTTGGAGGGGACCTCAGAGACCATCTAGTGTAACCCCCTCATTTTACAGATGAGGAAACTGATGCCTGTGAAGACTAAGTAACTTACCCAAGGTCACACAGATAATAAACGTGAGAGGTGGGATTTGATCCCAGCTTCTCTGACTCCAGAACCATACTTCTTTTCATTTTACCATGATACCTTTCCGCATGAGTCTTCTTCAGTTCTTATTGCTTACATTATTCTTTCAAGGTTCAGTTCAAATCTGATCTCCAGCAAGAGACCTCCCCTCCCTCTACATCCTTGCCTCCTATAACTTCCCTTGGAGACTACTTTCTATCTGCTTTGTATTTACAAGCAGATTACATTCAAACAACCCTGTGTCTTGTATGTACATAGTTATTTGAATATTGTCTTCTCCCTTAGAATGTAAGCTCCTTGAAGGCCGGGGCAGTATTTTTGCCTTTCTTTGTATCCCCACAACTTAGCAAAGCTTCTAGAAAATAGTAAGGCCTTAAAATGTTTGTTGACTGACATTTATGAATTTTCTTAACATTTAATAGGTGAACTCAATGCAATTGAACAAGACAGACAGTATTTATAATTTTCTTTCAGGCCTGTGTATTCCTTCTGGATAGAGCCATTATGGTGGAAAGAGTACTGGATTTGGAATCACATGACTCATATTTGAATGCTGGATCTAGTATTTGACTGCTGTGTGAAAAAGGGCAAGTCACTTAATTTTTCTGGACCTGTTTTCTCACCTGCAAAATGAGAAGATTGCATGAGATGATCACTGAAGTCCCTTTCAGCCTTAAATCTACAGTTCTATTTTAGACGTATCACTCTCAGGCTATTCTTAAACGGATGAACTGTGCTATTGATTTCTTATCATAGACAATGACTATTATGAGGGTTATGCTAAGTGACCCACCCCCTAAAGTTAATGTAATAGAATAATTTTCCTATATTTTTCCCCTTTGCTGTGATGGCATCAAAAGATATACATAAAATTTATTGGCCAACTATCATGCCAATTTGGGGTTCACTGGGGGAATTGTATGTTCTTTGATTTTGAATATACTATTTACTGTGTTTAACATTCTGTTCTTTCTTTATCCCTCCTTTTAATAAACACACACATGAACACATATATTTACCTTTGATGATATATTCTAACACATAATCACACAAATGTAATTTTTATTAAAATAGCTCTTTATAATCTAATAACAATAATAATAGCTAGCATTTATATAGCACCAATTATTTGCCAGGCATTGTGCTAAGCACTTCATAATTAGCACATTTGATCCTTATGACAACCCTGTGAGGTAGGTGCTATTGTTATTCCCATTTTACAGTTGAGGAAACTGAGGCAAACAGAGATTAGATGACTTGCCCAGGATCACATAGCCAGTAAGTGTCAGAGACAGATTTGAACTCAAATCTTCCTGACCTCAGGCCCAGCACCTGATCCACTATGCCATCTAATTAGCTGCCTCTTTGAAGTACTTGACATACATTATTTCATTTGATTCCCCGTAACAGTCCCCAACAGCCCACTGAGGTAGACAGGGACAGGACTTGTGGTTTCACTGATTTGGAGGACTCCCAGATGAGCAAACTCCCTCTACCAAAGCAGGTTGGCACCTTCTCTGCGTATAGTGTTAGAGAGTTGCTCAGAGCAGTGAGAGGCTAAGTATTTGCCCAGGATTCCCCAACCACTCTCTGTCAGGAGCAAGAATTGAACCCAGATCTTCTTGGTTCCAAGGTCAGCTCTCTGTTCACTATGCTTTGCTGCCTCATGATAGATAATGTAAGTATTATCACCAAGTTACAGATGAGAAATGGATCCTCAGGGACAATAAGTGTCTGGTCTAAGGTAACATAGCAAATGGGTAGTAGAGTCAAGGTTACAATTCAAGTCTTCTGATTTCAAATTTCATGCTCTTCCTACTACAGCATGGCTTCTTCTGTCTATAGATATACCTTGTGGTTTGGGGAAATCAAACATGGCTCATGAAGACCAGGTTCTGACCTTGGAGGGAGGGGAGTAATACGAAAGAAGGTCAGATTTCTACCTCTCTGCCTCTGTTTCCACCTCGGTTTCTCCAGGAAAATTTCCAAAACAAAGTTTACACATGGCTCATGTTTAGGTTGTCTTCAAAATGCAGGGAAACAGAATCCTTTCTAGGAAAGATACTCAGTATAAAATAGGGGCATCAGGTATATGAAAACTATTTATTTTACCCCATAGAAAATGCATAAATTGATAAGGATGCAAAGACATGCAAGAAACATAAAACATTAAAATTGCCATTATATTCATTATAGGCATAGCAGAAAGTAAAGACAGCTTGGTGGGACTACTGAGCAGGTATTTCATTCTCCTCAGATACACACTGTCTGAGCAACTAACCTACAAGGTCCAGCTCTCCTAGTCAGACAGAGAATGGCTTTCTTTAGTAATTTAGTTGCAGGATTAAGGAAATTCTACTTGGAATAGGCTTGAGTTCTGAACTCAGGAACTCTTGACCTATGAGGTAGGGTGATTAAGTGTAAAAGGCATGGGTTTTGCAATTAGAAGGTCTAGGTTCATACCCTAGCATTGTTATTTACTGTCTATGTGGCCTTGGTCATTTAACCTTTCTAAGCCCCAGTTTCTTGATCTGTAAAATGACAGGGAAGAACTCAATGACTTCTAAGGTTTTTTTTTTTTTAATAGCTGTAAACCTGCAAGCCTATATAGTACTCACCAAGACTGGAAATGTCCATTTCTCAAGATTGTTAGCACTTACCTAAGTACAGGGAAGAAAAGAGAAAGGCAAAAGAAGGCAGCCAGGGACTGAAAATCCATTCTCAGACCACTTAGAAAAGTACATGTCTCTTACTGACATGTGCTTTTGCTACAAGGCACCATTGCCACAGGGGTAAGGGAAGGAAGTAGGGGGAGAAATCTCTTCCCTTTTTGCAGGAAGTTCAAGAGAGAGAAAGCATCTATGAAAGAAAAGAAGTCCAAAACACAAGGGCAGAGTTATTTCTATAACTTTTATAAACCACAAAAGAGGAAAGTTCCTCCTTCCTAATGGTCACTTACCAATCTCCATTGATCCAACCTCCAGTCACTAAGAATCTATCAGAGGTTCTCAGTGTCATTTTAACAAGACTGACATCCCTTGGAAAGGAGTAAGAGAACTTGTTCAGCTCCATGGAAGGTGTCCCAGTCTAGCAAATCAGGGATAGTCTGATCAGCCCTCATACACATTCATATCTCTTCATGATACCCTCAAAGTCCACTTTTAAATGCATAGATCCATCCCAAACTCATACATAAGAACATTCATGGAGAGAGATAATCCCTGCCCTTACAGATACACAGACACAAAGTTGCATAATCACAGCAAGGTATATCCATCTACCCAATAGATTATTAGATAGGGAAGAAGGATTGTGGCATGATGGATGAGAGTGGGTTGGACAGGAGAGAGCACTTTTAAAGAGGATATGATCTGAACTTTATGTTTTAGGAAAGGAAGACCCTGTTGCTTATAGTAGGATGATTGGTAGGACTATAGTCATTGGAGAAGTTGGTTATTGTTAGTTTTAATATTAGTGAGAAGCATAATGGTGTTGTAGAAAGAACATTGACTTTGAAGACAGGGGACTAGGATTTAAATACAGCCTGTGACACTACCTGTATGATTTTGGAAAGGTCATTTAATCTCATTGTATCTCATTTTTCTCACCTATAACAAGAGAAGATTAAAATAGATAGCCTCTAGTCAAGCTCTAAATCAACTATCTCCTGGTCTAAGATCAATTGGAGGATAGAGCATACAATTTGTATACAGGAAAATCATGTTTCTCTTATCTGCTTGAGTTCCTTGATGACAGATTTAACCATGTAAAGAAGGGAAAAGCTTAGATTTATTTTGAATTTCAAAAAATTATTTTATAATCATTTATACAAAAGATTATTAAAAACAAAAGCTACCATAGGACAGAAGAGAACTGACTTAAAAAGAAAGCAATAGATAGAGGTAAATACTGACTTTGTTGGATATAGAAATGCTAATAGTTTCTGTCTCTGTATCCTCCCTCCCCCACCATGGGTAATGGAATATTTATTCTTTGATTAATATATTTATAAATCATTAGGAGTTGAAAGTGCTCAATGAAACCTCCAGGTTTATAAATGATAAAGAGTTTTTCAAAGTAATAAAATAATGGGTTTATGGTGACAAATTGTAAGAACATCTCAAAGTAATGTCCGTGGACCAAAAAGTGGCTGATGAACTTCACGTGGATCACGTAAGGAATTTATGGAAAAATCAGCCTGTCTGTGCCATGATGAAATCAGTTACTTTTCTGTTGTATATTCTTGCACATGATATGTGTGAGCATGCAGCAACATATAAGCAGTGGAGAACTCTTAAGTCAACAACCATTTATTAATCACTTATTATGATCCAGGCACTGTGCTAAAAGTGCTGAAGAAGAGGAATAAGACAGCTAGGTGGATAGCTCATGGGGCCTTGGACTTGGAGCCAGAAAGACCTGGCTCAGATTTTAACTCAGACCCTTAGCAAGACATTTAACACCTCTCTCTAGTTTCCTCATTTGTAAAATGAGGTAATTGGACTTGATTATCTCTAAAGTCTTTTCCAGCTTTAAATGTGGAATACTGTAAATAAGAATATGTAGGATAGAAAAAGAAGATGGGCTAGTCACACGGTAAGAGTGAGGGATGACAGGTGAATGGCTAGAGTGTTCTACTGGCATACCCAAAATGTGAGGAAAAAGTGACAGAGGCCTCACATACACTGGGTGGAGCCCCTTGTGGTCAATGTTTGGGAGGACATGGACAAGAGTCACATAGAATGGGTAGGCATGAATTAGTTGGGAAATGCATTGATTGGAGGAAACTCCAGAATGGATGATTTTACAGATCCATATGAATATTCTGTTTATTTTTAAATTTGTTTAGGCACAAGTTCTTTTGTCTCTTTTAGAAAATTTTGGTGTATAATTTAGTGAAAAGTTGAAATGAACTGCTCAAATGAACCCTTGTCATTGTATGAAGATTAAGTCATTTGGCTGTAGCTAGAAACTATAAAGTAGGGATTGGGGATGATTTTTTTTCCTTTTTATGATTGGTGGAAAATAGAAATGGAATTTTAGGGTTCCTAGCCACAATGCAGTTTTCTTGTCTGATGAGGAAAGACTTTGGACTAAGGGAAGAAAAACAGGATGGCCAACTAATGTCTTCCCTTAAATTAATTCATTGAGTTATAGAGTTGGAAGAGTTTATCCAGTCTGGCTCTCTCATTTCATGGATGAGGAAATTGGGGCATAGTGTTGTTTTAAGTGACTTGCCCAAGGTCACAGAGATAGTAAAGGGAAGAGCTCAGTTTCAAACCCAGTTGCTCAAACTCCAAATTAATTACTCTTTGCATTGTATAAGAAATAGAAAAAAATATTTCCTGAGTGGAATACATTTCTAACCCTGAATCAGAGGTAAGCTACTAATTGTTTTGAAAGTATTTGACACCCAGCTGAGATTCAGAGTGAATTATAAAGTTAGTCTGTATAGAAGTGCATGCTCTAGTTATGTGCTTATATATTTTGTACACATAATAACTATATATTTATAGAAACAGTTGGATGACAAATGAGACAGATACTTGTATCTCTGCAATATGAATTGCTTTTAATGAATATCTGCTTTGTTACAAGTTTCCTTGTTTTAATAATGATAATAATGCAGCAACATGGTTTAGTGGATAGAATTCTGGTCCTGGAATTGGGAAGACTTGAGTTCAAATGTGGCCTCACTCATGAGCTGTGTGGTCCTGTGTAAGTCACTTAACATCAGTTTGCCTTAATCCACTGGAGGAGGAAAAGACAAACCACTCCAGTATCTTTGCCAAGAAATCCCTACATGGGATCATGAAGAATCAGACAAGACTAAGTGACTGAAGAACAACAATAAAAGAGAGCTGGCCTTTTAGCCAAGAAGAGCCTGCCTCTGAAACATACCACTTTGTGACCCTGGATAAGTCACTCAATCTCTAAATCTAAGGCCAGAAAAAATACTGGCCTTATTTAGTAGAGGGAGTTTTCACATTTGATGTTCCTTATGCTAATTAAGTCACAGATTCATTATCTCTATTAAACAAATTATTGATTGGTGAGACAAGACTGTTGGGTAGACTCATTTTCTACCACCAGTCAAAGTACTCAAGTTCAGGGGTGATAACAGGCAAAAAAATAAAATGGCAAAGAATGTTTTAGAATTGTAAAGCACCTTGGAGAGTGACCTAGTCTTTAAGCTCTGAAACTAACACACATGTGATGAAGTGACAGATATGAGTGACTCAGACAGAGTGATAGGCTCTGAATCACTATCAAGGTTGTGAGGTGTGATGGGATCAAGAGGCAGAATGATGTATTGGAAAGCATAGTATTGGGCCAGGAATTGAAAACAGAGATATAACTTGCTCAGGGCAACTAGGGGTTTCCCCAGGGGTCAATCTCAGGGGCATATTTCCTTTCCAGAACTATATACTTTCTATGACAACTGATGTTCTCTGTGCTACCTCTTACACTCCATGTACTCCTTACCTCTTGCCCCCTCCCCAGCTAAGTAGAAAGTAGCCCCAGGGGTTAGAATTTCTAGTTATAGCTTAGGTCTAGTTATAGCTAGTTCCAGCTTTAATACTTAGGTTTGTAATTCCAAGCCATTTCGTTACTTCTGAATCTCAGTTTCATCATCTATAAAATTAAAAGGTCTTTGAGATATTTGAACATAAACTTATTTCCTGATGGCAGTAGGACTAGGGCTGCTAACTACTCCATCTCCCACCCCCTATCAAAATGCTGGCTATTATCAGGATAGGTATGTACAAACAGAAGCCTGCAGATTCTGGCCGCTAAACATAAAGGCATAATGGAAATTAGGCACAGAGAAGGATAATTAAAATGGAATTATGTACATTATATATATGTATATATATGTATATATACTGATAGAGAGAAAAAGAGGAGGAATCTTCACCCAAGAAAGACAAAGGCAAGAACTGATACAATGAAAGTTAAAAAATCTCAAAAGATATTGGACTTAATAAGTAGAGCTTGTGATCCCACTATCCTTGAAAGAAAAATAAACTTAACTCTAGGACCAATAAAAGAACATATTATTTTATATAGTAGATAATAAACACATAGGCTCCATTCCCTAATAATAACTCCACTTTGCTCCAAGGTCATTTCACTAGCTATCATGCCCTCTTCACCAGCCCCCCTCAAACCAAGTCCTGGAAGACTTAACACTCTCATGCCTGGAACAGCCCCCAGTGGAGCTCAGATTTCCTGATTTGTGGTTGCCTCTGTTACCCACTACATCTAGAACAGATCTCCAGCTTCTCTCTGCCATTTCCTTAACAGCCACCATGCCACACAATTCCACTACACATTTCCCCTACTCTCCACCCCCTCCCCTTTTGCCAGTCCTGGAACCATAGTCAAATTGACTCTGTCATTACTTATGGAAAGGGCGTGTCTATTCTCCTTGTGGCTGTATTCACCATTCCTGTACCTTTCTAAACCAACAAATGGCTGGCTGACAAGCATTTCCCTGTATGTATTGTCTCCTTCTGTTACAGTGTAAGTTCCCTGAGAATAGGGACTCTCCTCACTTTGGTATTTCTATCTTTAAGTGTTTAATAAATAACTTTTCCATCCATTCATTTGTTCTAATCATAATACTCAGCACAGGCTGAAAATATAAGCAAATTTGAGAGGGATATAGATAAATAAATGGATGATAGAAACTTAGGGATGTTGAGGATGGTCTGCTAGCATTTTGAGATCAGAGACAATACTTATCATGCTCTCCTATCAATCCTTTCCATAGACTGAGAGAAAAGACTGGTGGATGGACAATTCTGGTCCAGCTTGGTATTTCCTATTGTACTTAAGTCACGTAGGCATGCAAAAACAGGGCAGCTCTCTACAGTGAGTGGAATTGGACATTGGCCTTAGAGAGTTTTCCTTTCTCAGAAAGTGGGTGAAAAAGGCAAATGTGTTGAAGTTGGACTTATTCTGTTTCATTCATTCAATGTGCATTTATTAAGCACCTACCATGGTACTTGGTATTAAAGATAGGAAGACAAAAATGAAGCAGTGTTTGTCTTCATACAACTTACAGGCTCCTGGAAGAATAGAATTTATAGACCGCTAGATACAAAAAAAAAAATATGAAGATTGAGAGCCGTAACCACTGAGGCTTGTCAGGATCAAAGTGTAGCAGGGTTCCCTAGCCAGACTCTTTGAGGGTTAATGCTGTAGTCATCAGATATCAGACTTCTGAGAAGCCTGCAACATCTGTAGGAACCACTAGTCAGGAAATGTTTTATTTCATGGGAGAAATAGGAGGTCTTTTCCTTTTTTTTTTTTTAATAAAAAACTGCTAACTTCCCTAGAGCAAAGATAAAAGATGAAGCTTTTCCTATCAGGCCCAAACCTAATTTTCTTTTTTTGGGGAAGTCTTTAGCCCATTTGAATGCAATAGCAAAGAATTGCGTGAATAAAAAAGCTTTTTTCTGTATTGTTTTAATAAGATTAACAAGGACAAAGAAATTTCTAGATGGCAAAATTACTAATGCTAGCCTCTTTATGTTAAATACAAAGGACTTAAAGGGAGAATATGAGCTTTGAATGAATGAGTAAAGTTTGCTTATTCTTCGTTGGATTTAGAACCATTGGTTTAAAAAGCTTTTATCTTCCAACTCACAATGCAGAGGGACATAGAGCTCGCTTTGAGGTCAGTCATTCGTTCTGCTGACATCACTCCCATTTATGCTTCTGGCTCAGTTCAGCGTGGAAGGTGGTGGAAGAAGGCGGGTAGGTCCACTTCTGCAGTGTTATAATGGGGATAAAAAAGTGGCAATGGTCATGACAGTGAAAATGACACAGCTGAAACTTCTCCAATAAAAAAGGCAGTGTGTCACATAGTAGCACCTTATTAAAAAGAAAGTATTGCTCAGAACCAGAATTCTATTCTTGCCAACTGCTACCACAATGGCAGACAATTATTAAATGCCTCTTTCATGTAGTACACTGTTATATGCAATGGGTTTGGAAGCACACAGGTTCCCTGAGAGGAAGTAATAATAATAATAATAATGATGATAGTATTTAGGGTTTGTAAAGCAGAGAGAACCTGCAACAGATGAACAGATAGATCTGTGTGTATGCTAATATACATTATCTTGTTTTATCCTCACAACAAACTTAGGAGGTAGGGGCTCTTATTATCCCCATTTTATAGAAGAAAAAACCAAGGCAGACAGAGGTTAAGTAACTAGGGTCACATAAGTGTTTGTGGCTAGATTTGGAATCAGATCTTTCTCACTCCACATCTAGCATTCTATCTACTACGTAATCTACCTGATTCTAAGTATTGGTTTTTTTTTTTTGGTTGGGCAATGGGGGTTAAGTGACTTGCCCAGGGTCACACAGCTAGTAAGAATTATGTGTCTGAGGCTGGATTTGAACTCAGGTCCTCCTGAATCCAGGGCCAGTGCTCTATCCACTGCATCACTTAGCTGCCCCCTCCCCTCCACCGAAGTATTGTTTAGAACTAGAATTTTGTTCTTGCTAGCTGTTACAGCAAAAAATAATTGTTAGGTGTATGCTATGTGCTTTGTACTGTTATAGGCTTTGGGGATACAGAGGTAGAAATGGAATAGTCTCTGTCCTCAATGACCTAATTGTGCCAGCCGCGCCCGTGCACTCTCCTCCTATAAGGAGCAGGCTGCCAGAGTCATACTTACCAGTCTTCGGTGCCCACCTGGATAAACACAGAGATGAGCCGATCAGGAGGTGCCAACACTGGAGCTTTATTCAGAGGCCATCACAGCAAGGCCAAGCAGGAAGGCCAGAGCAAGAGAGCAGGAGCAAAAGAGAGTGAGCTCCAATCTCTACTGTTCCTTAAGTACCTACTTAGCTCCTCCTCCTCAGCCCACCTACTAGTCATTGATTGTAGGATCAGATACCGGAAGGGGATGTCTGGGTTTAGCGCACCAAGGGAGAGGAAGTGACGCAGGAGGCTAGGACCGGATACAGGAAGGAGACGTCTGGGATTAGTGCATAGACAAAGGGAGAGTACGTGACCCAGGAAGTCAGGCCCAGATACCGGGAGGAGGAGTCTGGGGTCAGTGCTACACAAAGGGAAAGTACATGACCCAGGAAGTCAGGAAGGAGACATCTGGGGTTAACGTTGCACCTAGGGAAGAGGACTAGACAAAAGAACTCGTTCTCTGCCGTCCCACTCCCACGTGGCACAGCCCCCTGCCTCAGGAGCACGTGCTCCGGCTACTTCCTTGTATCCTGTTCCTTCTCCAGCTTATCACAGCTCCACATAGCACTGCCCACTGCCTCGGGAGCGTGAGCTCTGGTTATTTCCTAATATCTTGTTCCTACCCCATCTTGCCACAACTCTCACTTGGCAGTAGTCAACATCAGACAGTCCCTCACACCTAATATTCCACTGAAGAGTTGTAATGCAGGTGGAAGAGGGGTGGCAAAGGGCAAATTATATCCCAAGAAATGTTGTCATCTGTAAAGTCTGACCATATAACTGCAAGATGCTCCTAATCTGTAGAATTCCCTTTGTAAGAGTAAGATCAAATGAGAGAAACTTGCTTTCCCTTCCCAGCTTAGTTTTTGTGTGCTCTGTAATTGCAAATGGGAAATAAATTATTATTATTATTACTTTGCCTATTTTATTCTCCTAGAGATTTCAGTCTTATGTACAAGCATGCAGAAATGCGATAAGGGAACCACTTAAAGTTGCTAAAACTAAGTCCTTGTGTTTACATATGTGTGTAAAATTACTCTAAGTGAAAAATCTCTGTATAGGAGATTTCAAGTAAACGATGTTTGTATTAGCATATACACAAAAATCTTTCTATTGTGTTTTTTCTATTTCTCTTTTTTTCTGCTTGTTTTTTGAATTCTTAGTGTTTTGTAAGAGTATTTTCTGTCTAGTCTTGCACTCCAAAGAATTCTACGTGTATAGATAATGACCATCTGCAAAGGGAGGTCTCCATGGCCTTCAGTATAGAAAGTAGATAAGGAGACTCTGTAAGATCCAGGCCCAAGGCTACAATGTTTGCACAAACTCAGTCACTGTAACTTTTCCCAGACCACTCTGTCCTCCTGTCCCCTCCCCATACTCTGGCTGGATCTGAAGGAGGATGATAGGGGAAACTGGTGATGGTTAAGAAGTAGGATCCAGAGCCTCAGGTTTGTGCTACCTGCCCTTTACAAAAATTAGAAACCACCATTGGTTTAGAGATCTTCAGATTAATCATAGTCCTGAAGGGTCATTGGGGGTAGCCACATTCTAGCACATTTCCTTTTCATCTGGGGACCAGCCAGCTGTGTTATATCCTCTAATAAACTTCACTTGGGTAAGTGAGTCATATATTAATAATAATAGCTAACATTTATACAGCACTTGCTATGCAGCAGGCATTGTGATAAGCACTTTACAATTATTATCTCATTTGATCTTCATGGCTACTCTCAACCCTGTGAGGTAGGTGCTGTTATCATCCCCAAGGTACAGATGAGGAATGTGGGACAAACAAAGCTTAAGTGACTTGCCCAAGATCACATAACTAGTAAGTGTATGAGGCCAGATTTTAATTCCGGTCTTCTTGATTCCAGACCAGCACTCTATCCACTGTGTCACCTACCTGGTTGGTACCTAGTTAGTACTGTCCTCTCATTGGTGTTGCTGTAGGTTTGCCTCATAGCAATCTGAATAATGGGGGAAAGGCTTGAGAGACTAGGTTATTAGCCTCTCATAGGGCTGTTGTGTCACCCAAGGCTGACTGCTTTACAGACCTGAGGAACAGGCAGCTGTCACAATCAGGTTTAGAAATACTTTGTGGAGGGCAAGGTTCTATAGCATTCCTGCCCTCTGCTGTTTGTTCTCTAGATTTTTAGCGTTCTTATCTCCCTATCCACAGAAGAGCTCAAGCTTGATGGAACTACACCTCTAAGTAGAAGGAGAGAATCAAGCAAGAAGGGTTTTAAAGAACAGCCTATCCTGAGTAGGAAGCTCATGTCAAGGACAATCAGACAATCCCCAAACAATGGTGCTGCCACTGGTAGGCCTTACCACAAGGAATGTTGAAGAAAGAGATTAATTTATTGGCTAGTGTGCTCCTTTTCCTAATTTCCTATGAAATTATCATTTATTTCAGTTACTTGCCATGTTAGTTGTCCATATAGAACTCTTAGGAAAAGAAGTTCTAGGAAGAAGATGAAAAATCATCCCAATTAAAGGTTAAGCTCAGTTTTATGCAAGTTATATTTTGCAATTCAGCGCCAGACAGACAGTGAAAGGTTTGAAGGTAAAGAATTTGTTTCACAACATCATTAGCAGATGCACACTTGAAGATACCGCCTGAAACATTGTCTGTTCTCTCTGTCATGCCTGTGTCAATAATCATGGGACTCTTGACAGTCAGGGTTTCCATGAACTTAATAACTTGGGTTTGTTATGGTGAATTGGCTTTATAATGTATTCATCAAAAGAAGATTCAGAACATCTACTAGGCATAGGGTACTGAATTAGATAATATCAAAGTGGGTAGAATGGTCCCAGTTCAATAAAAGAGTATATGTCTAGGTGGGGATATAAAACAAGGACAAATCTAAATAGTATGTATCTGTTATACAAATAATAGCTAGCTTTTATATATAGTATCTTAAGGTTTGCAAATTACTTTGCAAATGTTATGTCATGTGATCTTCACAACCCTGAGATGTAGGTGCTATTAATTATTCCCATTTTTACAGATGAGAAAACTGAGGTAAACAGAGTTTAAAGAATGTGCCAAGGGCCATGCAGCTAGTAGTCTGAGGTAGGATTTGAACTTTCTGACTCCAAGTCACTATGCTACCTTCAGTTGTGTCTGACTCTTCATGATCCAGTGGACTCTATTGTCCATTGAGTTTTTTTGGCAAAGATACTGGAGTGATTTGCCATTTCCTTCTGCAGTGGATTAAGGCAAATAGAGGTTAAGTGACTTGCTAGACACTTGCTATGCGCCAAGCATTGTGATAAGTACTTTACAATTAGTATCTCATTTGATCTTCATCACAACTCTCAACCCTGTGAGGTAGGAGCTGTTATCATCCCCATGTTACAGGTCACAAAGCTAGTAAGTGTCTGAGGCCAGGTTTGAATTTAGGTCTTCCTCACTTTAGGCCCAGTGCTCTATCCACTGAATCATCTAGTTACCTACTACTGTACTCCTTAGTTGCCCCTTACTGATTTCAGAATCATAGAATCTCTTTGTTTGAAAGAACCTCAGAGGCTATCCAGTGCAATATCTGAAAAAAAGATACCGTCCTAGGGTCTCATTAGGTAAGTGGCAGAATAATAATTTTTTTTAATTTCATGTAAAAAAATTAAATAGTATTTTATTTTTTCCCACAATTATACATAAGAAAATTTTTTAGCATTCATTTTTACAAGATTTTGAATTCCAAATTTTTCTCCCTTTCTCCCTTCCTTCCCTTCTTCTAAAAATTGTAGGCAGTTTGATATAGTTTATACATGTGATATCATGTAAAACATATTTCCATATTTGTCACAGTTGTGGAAGAAGAAACAGATCAAACAGAAATAAAACCATGAGAAAGAATGTAGTAAATGAAAAAAATATTCTTCAATCTGTAGTCTGAGTCCATCAGTTCTTTATCTGGATATGGATAGCATTTTCCTTCATGAGTCCTTTGTACTTGTCTTGGATCATTGTGTTACTGAGAAGAGCTGAATCATTCATAGTTGATCATCATGCAGTGTTGCTGATACTGTGTACAATGTTTTCCTGGTTCTGCTCATTTCACTTTGCATCAATTTGTACAAGTCTTTCCAGGCTTTTCTGTAATGTGCTGTTCATCATTTCTTATTGCACAATAGTGTTCCATTACATTCATATACCACAGCTTGTTTAGCCATTCCTCAATTGATGGGCAACCCCTCAATTTCTAATATTTTGCCACCATGAAAAGTGCTGCCATAAAGTGATGCCATAAATATTTTTGTATATGTGGGTCCTTTTCCATTTTTAAAATTCTCTTTGGGATACAGACCTACTAGTGATATTACTGGATCAAAGAGTATGTACAGTTTGGTTGCTCTTTGGGCATACTTCCAAATTGCTCCCCAGAATGGTTGCATCAGTTCACAACTCCACCAACAGTGCATTAGTGTCTCAATTTTCCCACATCCTCTCCAACATTTATCATTTTTCTTTTTTGTCATATTAACCAATCTGATTGGTGTGAGGTGGTATTTCAGAGTTGTTTTAATTTGCATTTCTCTAATCAAAAGTGATTTAGAGCACTTCTTCATATGTCTATCGATATTTTTTGATTTCTTCATCTGAAAACTGCCTGTTCATATCCTTTGACCATTTCTCAATTGGGAATGGCTTGTATTCTCATAAATTTGACTCAGTTCTCTCTACATTTTAGAAATGAGGCCTTTATCAGAGACACTTACTGAAAAGATTGTTTCCCAGCTTTCTGCTTTTCTTCTAATCTTGGTTGCATTGGTTTTGTTTGTTCAAAAGCTTTTCAATTTAATATGATAAAAATTATCTATTCTACATTTTGTAATGCTCCCTATCTCTTGAATTGTCATAAATTCTTCCCCTCATCATAGATCTGACAGGTAGGCTATTCCTTGCTCTTCTAATTTGATTGCTTCATTATCTATGGTACTTTTTAGCAAGATGTTTTTTCCTTTCTTATCTCTTTTAATTAGGCTTATTTTTGCTTTTACTTTGTCTAAGATCAGGACTGCCACTCCTGCTTTTTTTTTTTTTTTACTTCAGCTGAAGCATAATAGATTCCTTACCTTTAGTCTATATGTGTCTCTCTGCTTCAAGTGTGTTTCTTGTAAACAACATATTATAGGATTCTGATTGTTTTAATCCACTCTGCTGTCCACTTCCATTTTATGGGAGAGTTCATCCCATTCACATTCATAGTTATGATTGGTAGCTGTGTATTTCCCTCCATCCTATTATTTCTCCTGTTTGTCCTCTCTGTCCTTTCATCCTTTCCCTCCTCACCAGTGTTTTGTTTCTGTCTACTATTTCCCCTGATCTGCCCTCCCTTATGTTAGTCCTCGCCTCCCCCAATTTTACCCCATATTTAATCTCCTCCCCTTCTTCATCCCTGTCAGGTGAGATAGATTTCTATATTCAGCTGATAGTATATATTATTCCCTCTTTGAGCCAATACTGTTGAGTGTAAGATTCAAGTGATACCCATTGCTCATCCTCCCACCTTCCCCTCCACTATAATAGATGTTTCTCACCTCTTCATGTCAAATAATTTACCCCATTCTACCTCTCCCTTCTGCATCCTTTGTACTCCTCTTTCTCATACCTTAATTTTTTTGTGTCATCCCTCAAATTTACCTTATTCTCATATCCTCTGCATGTGTATATATATATATATATATATATTTATGTATGTATGTATTCCTTTTATTTGTACTGTTAGTTATATAATTTTAAGAGTTACAAGTATCATCTTCCCATGTAGAGATGTAAACAGTTTAGCTCTATTGGATCCCTCATGTTTCCTCTTCCCTTTTTGTCTGTTTATGCTTCTCTTGAGTTTTGATGTTGGAGATCACATTTTTGGTTTAGTTCTGGTCTTCTCATGAAGGCTTGAAATTCTTCTATTTCATTGAATGATCATTCTTTCCCTTTATGTATTATGCTTAATTTTTCTGGGTAAGTGATTCTTGGTTGTAGTCCTAGCTCTTTTGCCCTCTGAAATATCATGTTACATGACCTCTTATCATTAATGTTGCAGCTGCCAAATTAATTTCTTGAAAGATATTTTCTAGGTCCTCCTTTTGATTATGGCTTTCAGGTAGTCCAATGATTTTATTATTATCTCTCCTAGATCTATTTTACAAGTCAGTTGTTTTTTCTGTGAGGTATTTTAATTTTCTTCCTTTTTTTATTCTTTTGAATTTGTTTGATCGATTCATGATGTCTCATAGAGTCATTAGCTTCCTCTTGCTCAATTCTAACTTTTAATGAATTGTTTTCCTCGATTAGTTTTTTCTTTTCCATTTGGCCAGTTGCACTCTTTAAGGAGTTGTTTTCTTCAGTAGATTTTTGTATCTCCTTTTCCATTTAGCCAATTTTACTTTTAAAGCAGTTTTCCAGGCTGTTGATTCTTTTTTCATAATTCTCCTGCATCACTCTCATTTCTTTTTCCAATTTTTGTTCTATCTCTCTTACATGATTTTAAAGGTCCTTTTTGAGCTCTTCCATGAGATCTTTCTGGGCTTGAGACCACTTCTCATTTTTCTTTATTTGGGGTTTGCCCATAGGTGTTTTAACATTGTTGTCTCCTTCTGAGTTTATGTCTTGGTCTTCCCTGTCACCATAACTATCTATGGTCAGATTCTTTTTTTGTTGTTTTCTGCTTATCTCTCCCTGCCCCCCCCCCATTTTGGGCCTTTTCCCTTTCTGTTAAATTTAAGCTCTGCTCCCAGGGTGGAAGGGGCACTGTCTCTGCCTTCTTGTGTTAGTGGCTGCAGGCCCTGGCTGTTTACCTGGTGCTGTGCTGATGTTGCTATGAGGTCCATGGGGGGATCCCCATGTCTGGTGCTGCATTGCAGGGGTGGGGTGGAAGTTGGCTGGCACTGCTGGAGGCCATAGGGGGTCTGGTAGCTTACTTGGTGCTGAGCTGGGGTCCTAGTGGTGGTATCTGGCATGTGCTGAGGCTGGGTTGAGTTTTTCTGCATTCCCCCAGGGCTATGCTGAAGCACATGGAGATCTAGCCCCTGGAGGATGCTTATTTACCCAGGGCTACGCTGAAGCATGTGGAGGTCCGACCTCTGCAGGGTACCTACCCTCCTAGGGCTATACTGAAGTACATGGTAGTTCTCAGGGCTGGAGTCTACTGGTTCTCCTGGATATTCTAAGGCATGTGAGGGGTCCTGGTGTTGGCATTTGTCTGCTCTGCTACACTGGGGTTCAGGATCTCCTGCTGGTTTGTTGAGGTAGGGCTTGATGCTAGCTTGTACACCCTGTCCTGTGCTGTGCTCTCCTTTAACCTGAGTGAGATAGACCTTTCTTGTGGATTTTCCAAGCAAGTTTCTTGGGCCAAAGCATTGTTTCAGCCTGTCTTTTTGCTGGTTCTGTTGTTCCAGGATTTGTTTTAGAGCTCTATTTTATGATTGTTTGGAGGTGAGTATGGGAGAGTTGCAGTGATTTATTACTTACTCTGTCATCTTGGCTCCTGGAAGTGACTCCCAGAATAGTTCTTAATGAGTAACTAAAGCACATAATAATATTGGCAAAAATGATTAACCAGGAGTTAATAATTTACAAAGCAGAGCTATATGGGATGGAATACACTGTATATTGCTAGCTTTCCCTTATAACTAATTAATAATTGCCAAATGCAACTTTTTGAAGAATATGATATTCTAAGTGTAAATTGTAGCATGATTAGCATTGAAGTTAGGTGTCAGTCTTGTCTTTCAACACCAGTGTTATTTATCTTGTGATTCAAAAATTTCATGATATAAGGAACAAAACCATGGCTGAACAAGTTAACAAGTTGTTAGGTACTCCTGGGGTTACTTTCCTGGATTTCAGATCCTTGCATTCTGCTGTGGGGTCCTAGAGAGGAATGGTTAACATAGGTCGAACATCTGTACTGTGGCAAGGGAAATTTTAATCTAGAAGATGGGATAAGACCTTGAATTTATGAATACAACTGTTCTCTCTCTCTCTCTCTCTCTCTCTCTCTCTCTCTCTCTCTCTCTCTC
>NW_020954648.1:6086485-6100571 GCF_900497805.2 Vombatus ursinus
CTCTCTCTCTCTCTCTCTCTCTCTCTCTCTCTCTCTCTCTCTCTCTCAGACACAGAGAGATATAGAAAGACAGACAGGCTTCAAAATAGGTTGAGGTCAAGTCTAGTGCTTAGTTGTCCAGAAATTACCCTTTGTCTTCCCTCTTAGTGTTGTCCACTCTTTTATAGTAAATACTCACTTAAAATGCAATAAAAATCAGCATGTATTTATCAGTAAATAAAACTCATCATAAAAGAACAGACAGTAAATAAACAAAATTTAAGAGTAAGTAATGCCAGGCAGCTGTAAGGCAAAGAAAGAGGAGAAGGGAGACAGGATAAATATACCCCATATGAGCTATTAGTATTTCTGAAATATTCCTCTCCCCCACCCCCATTCCCTTCACTTGCATAACAATAATTCTTGATGACTGAGGAGGAACAAAAAGAAAAGAGTGAGAAAGAAGGAAAGGAAAAGGGTTCGTTCCATAAGGGAGAAAATGAGGTGCTGAAAGGCATTTCTGAGGGCCATATCAGAAAGCATAGGAAGTAAAAATTCAAGGCTATCCTGTTTCTTACATTATCCTAGAGCTAAGCAATACAGTAGGAAAACCACTTCAAACCTTAATTCTTTTTTTTTCAAGCTTTATTAATGCCAATTGTTCTTATGCTATATTCATTTCCCAACATTTCCTAATTGTACTGCCCTCCTCCACTGAAACCTCCCTAGTGACAAAGAAAAAAAAAGTTAAATAAAAAGGAGTACAGAGATCATGTCTGACTGTGTATGTAGAATTCTTAACTCATAATTCCCCACCTCTCTACTGAGAGGAAAGAGGGCCCAACTCTTAATTCTTGATAATGTTCAACTGTCATCATTTCACCTCCACTTTGGGGTAGGCCCCAGCTTAGCTCCTGAACTTGCTGATAGTGGTCACAGAAGCAGGCAATAACTTCTAAAATGTGAAAAAAATCAGCAAGTTAGATGTTTGGCATATAATGAACACTCACGTAATAAGGTCAATGGAGGAGCTGTCGAGCATTTGGTTGAAATTCAGTAAATATGTTTGATAGGCAGTACAATGTGGTGGAAAGAATGCTGGAGATGCAATTTTGAATCTTAGTGCCATAACCATACCTGGAGCAGGGGCATGTAAAGCTTTGCCAGAAGACACCAGATTTAGAAGGTGTTGATAACCCTTTATCAGCACAGAAACAAACTAGGTAAGAAGCCATCAGTTGTTGGGCCAGGATAAATTCTTCCCTTTACTCCTGCACTGCTGCCTTTCCCTAGCCTTCCCCCATCTAACTGGCCTCATACCAGTGTCCCATGATATCTGAGGATGTGGTTTGTACTAGTTGTTCCTGATGCAAAAATTCCTGGGAGGTCTCTGCCTGACTCTGACACCTGCTACGTGCCTCAACCAAGTGTGAGTCACTTAATTTCCCTGAGCCTCAACTTTGATTCTGCAAATGGAATAATAATATTGACACTATCTCGTAGGGTTGATGGGAGAAGGGTGCTTTGTTTACCTTAAAGAGCTACAGAAACATCAATGGTTAGTGTTATGTTCTGGAAAACTACTTATTCAGATCTGCTTATCCAGATAAGCAAGGGTACCTAGAGTTACTACCATGACACCCCAATCCCTTTTAATTCGAGTGCCTTTCCTCTATTGATTATTTCCTGTTTATCCTGTATATTGCTTGCTTCATATGTGTATGTTTATTATATTGTCTTCCCCATTAGATTTTAAGTTCCTTGAGGGCAGGGACTATGGTTTGCCTATTTTTATATCCTCAGTGCTTAGCACAGTAGGAGCTTAATTAATGTTTATTAATTGATTGAGACATTCTATTGGAGACAGGAAACAGTTCAATTATAGGTAAGATAGGAAGAGTTAAACTAAATCAGGTTGGGAGCTCAGTGGATTAAGACATTTATTTCAATCAGCATATGCCTCTTGGGCTAGTATAATCTTACAAACAAAGTAGACCATAAGAGATTACATTATATAATTGGGTTGTTATTTCCTTATTATCATAAAAAATCCATCTGTAACTTGTTTTTACAGTAAGGACTTTTGAAAACTGTAATTATAGTAATATAAAATGACTATGCCTCCTGGCTTACAGTTGCTGACCCATACAAGAATTCTCTTCTTTTTACTAGATGTCAATTCTCCTGTTAGAATATGTTCTCACTGACTTGGGGTTTTAATGCTTCCTTGTTGTGACTTTTTCCTAGATTTGGGAAAGTGAGCTATGCTGCATTATCTTTGTAATATGTTCTATCCTTATATATTAGTTTTGATTTCTATAAGCTCTAGAACTCATCTGTGTATACTTGGGGGGCACCTACGTACCCAATCTCCCAACTCTAATGGCAGGTCCCCCTTGACAAGGCTATCTAAGATTTGAAGTACTTTGTTTTATCTATCCACTCAAAACTATTATTCTAGAGTCCCCAACAATGCTTTTATCTTTACTAATTGCCAGAATACACAAGTAATTCAAAGTAAAAAGCATTTAATGAAATAGCATAAGAAGAAAAGTTATCAATAAAACACATATGTGGGCACATTGTTCCACAGATACACATACAATCAGTGGGGAGAGTAGACATCCATATGGCACTTGTATGGAGATACATACATGTTATCCACTGGGTGGCACAGTAGATAAAACACTGGCTTGGAGTCAGGAAGACCTGAGTTTAAATCCAGCCTCAGACACTCACCCAGCTGTGAGACCCTGGGCAAGTCACTTAAACTCTGTTTACCTTAGTTTAACTATTTGTAAAATGGGGATAATAATAGCACCTTCCTCCCAGGGTTGTTGTGAGGATATAATGATATATTTGTAAAAAAAAAAAAAAAATCACAGTGCTTGACAAACAGTAGGTGCTATATAAATGTTTATTCTCTTTTCCCTTCCTTAATAAAGTAGAAATTCATTGACCACTCAAGGCCAATATCCATATATGCTTTATATGTTCATCCCAATATACTTCAAACATCATTAATCACTCACTTAGGAATGTGTGGTTTATATACTGGAATAAAAGAGTTTTTAGAGCTATATGGTGTTATAAGGACAAACACGGGCACATAGAACCTCAGTGACAGACACATATTCTAGATTTGATGCTGGTGCTACAAAATGAAGAAGAGGCAAGGACATGTGAAGGACCAGAAAAAGGGAAGGATGGTTAGTAGAGGACATAGGAATGGAGGAAGAAGAAAAAGGAGGGGAGGAAGAAGAAAGGATTCTGTTGGTAGCAGCTTCTCTCAGTCTTCCTGATGTACTGCCTGTTTTGTCCACCCTCTCCTCAGGTCCATTGCTGTTAGCCCTCTGGCATTGAGAGTCATTTTATTCCACTATGCCACTGCCACCAACTTGGCAAGACACAAGTAGCTAGGCCTCCATGGAGCACCAAGGTCTATCGAGTCAGTTGAGTGAAATGGGGGATATTCTCTTGGGAATCAGGAAACTCCTAGTGTATGAAAATGGAGGAGCACAGTTGAGGGGTTCAATCCATTTTCATTTTAGAGAAGGATTAGGTAGTCAATCCAGTCAATCCATTGTGTTGCCTTCAGTGCCAGTGTATTCTGGTCAGACAAGTGCACCCTTGGGAGACTAATAGTATAGTATGTGAGAATGGAGGAATTGAATCTCAGGTATGATAAGTTTTTCCTCAGGCACTTAAAATTTTGACAAGATAGACTGAAAAATAGAGGGGAAAATGTGGAGCCCACAGGGAAGGGCAGGTACAAGTAGGCAGCCTTAGGCAATATAAGGGCACTGGCTATCTCTTTGGAGAATTTGAGAGGAAGAAGAGGAGCTGAAAGTAGAGGTGGAGAGGAGGAATGGAAGACCTAAGGCTAGCCCTGGGGAAGGAGAAGCCTCTAGAATCCACAAGACCACAGGAATGTTGAACAGATATGATAAAATCTAATTACTAGTCACATCTTCTTGATTTTTCTTTTGGCATTTTAAAAAAATTCTTTCCTTTCTATTACTATCACTACCATTCTATTCCAGACCTTGATCATCTTATACCTCCCATATCTTCCCTCTCCAATCAACCCTATACACCCATGACAAATCAATCTTCCTATAATATATAATCTTTATCATGTCACTGTCCTACTCAAAATGCTTCAATAGCTTTCCACTGACTACAGATGAAAGATCAGATTCTGGGTCCTCACTGCTGCAAAGAAATGCTTTAATTCCTCCTTAATTGGTTGCCTGTAATATTTGCTAGTATTCCTTCCAACTCTTTTCTATCCTCAAGGCATCAACACCCCCTCCTATTCCCCACACTCTTAGCAGGTGACTTTGATTCCTTGACTCAGAAAATTAATGCCATTTAGTGTAAGTTAGTTCTCCACTCACAATAGTGGCCTTTCTTCTTACCAAATCTAGTCCCTCTGCTTATTCCCTTGATTCTATCACCTTTACTTTCTGCCAAGAATTTGCCTCGTCTATTAATCTTCTCATCTCTGATCTTTCCAGATTTACTGATTATTGTTACCTAAATCATGCTCAATCATTCCTCATTCTTAAAAAAACAAAAACAAAACAAAACAAACAACTCCAGACTCCTTACTTGACCTTGCCGTCCCTTCAATTTCTTATCTTTTAACTCTTCTTCCTTTCATTGCAAACTTATTGAAAGTTTCATCTAAATTTGCCCCTACTTCCTCATCATTCAACCTCTTGTTAATCTATTTCAGTCTGGCTTCTAATCCTACAACTTAACTGAAACTACTCTCTCCAAGCTTACCACTAATATTAAATCCAATGATATTTTTTAAAAAATCCTCATCTGTATATTCTTTGCAGCTTTTGACTTTGTAGACTAGTTCTTTCTTCCTAGATACTCTTTCCATCCTTGGCTTCTTAGATCCTGTTCTCTCTTGGCTCTCCAATATTTACCAATTTCAAACCCTTCTATATCTGTTGAGAGCAACACTAATCTCCTAGTCACTTAGATTCCTAACTTTGGAGTCATTTTAGACTCTTTCCTCTCCCCTTCATATCAAAATAATTTCTTATTCCTGTTGATTCAATCATTACAGCATCTCTCGTATTATTTCCTTTTTGTTCATTTTCACTGACAGTATAGGCCCTAATTACATCTTCACCTGGACTATCATCATAATTTACTGGTCTATTTTCTTTTTTTCTAGCCTCTTTTCTTTCCAATCTATCCTCCACAAAGCCAGATTTTCTTGAAGCACATGTGACCCTGTCACTTTCTTACTTTAAAAACCACAATAACCGTTTCCAGCCTTCTCAAATTCTCTATTGGAGCCAAATTGACCAATTCACTATCTCTCAAACCTGCTCTTTGCTTTCTTAGGTTTGTACTTTTGCTAATTTTCTTTCCCCTATCTTTAATCTTCCCTGCCCCACCCTCATTCACCTTTCCCCTTCCCATCTTTCAAGACAGGCTTAACCAGATCACAGTGATCTCTCCCTCCCCTGACATCCAAAGGCACTTATTTTCTGTATTATTCATTTGATATTTAATCATGCACTTCCTTGTGACATTTCTTGTGTGGTTGTATTGTACCGAACTATTATTTGTCTCTTGTATCATTTAGCTTTTACAGTATTTATCTTGTCTCTACATCCATACCATACATTTCTTAAGAGCAGGGAATACATTTCATGATTCTTTGTGTCCCCTACTTTGGCTAGCACAAGCTGTAGCTGAGATAGTGCTTATTGATGTATTAATAAGTCACTTGTATTTCACTTAGGAATGAATCTAAGTCAATGTGTTACCTCACACAGAAAGGCAGATTTAGATATGATGAAAGGAAAAACTTCCTAACAATCATTGCTGTTCAAAAAGGGAGCTTATCTAGTTTCATCACATTGGAGGTCTTACTGCAAAAGATGGTTGATCACTTGTCAGAGATCTTGATTGTAGAGGGGATACCTGCTCAGGGACTCCTGACCCCCAATCCCAGGCACAAATGTCCCAGGTAATGAAAGGGATTTGTGTCAAGACCATGAGACCACGCCTTAGTACATAGGGTGTAGGAGATACAGGAAGAGTGACTTGTACTAGATGACCTTGGGGGTCTCATGCAACTCTGAGATTCTATGTTTCTAATTGTGGAATGAAACCTTGTCTCCTTTTAAAAGAATTTTGGGCATCATCACAAGTAGATGGAAGAAAATAGTGGTAGGGGTGGAGGGAGCCTTCCCTATGCTTTAGGTGCTTTAGGCCTTTGAAGACTTTTTTCTTTTTGGTGAGGAAAGATCAGAAGGAATGATTCGTTGCCTAGGTTGCCTGTCCTTGCCTAGCCATCTGGTTTTCTGGGAATGATGAGCTAGGATCTGGCTCAACTATGGTTGGAGAGGACCATTCTCAAGAACTATTGCAGGGGAAGCAAGAGGAAGCAAATTACCATCTAGTCAATGTTCCTTGCTGCAGTCCTATCATCATTAGCCTGCTGTACCTGGGAATTCATCAGATGCTTGCTTATTTTTTCTCATTCTTCTCCATCCAGACCCTTCTGTATCTCTCTCTTTCTGGTTCCTTCAACACAAGGTGGACCGTCAATCTCACATACCTTTCCCTTCCATTTCTTCTGACTTGAGACTCAAAGAAGATTTAGAGATAATTTTCACTGTGACCTCTTTTCTTCCCTGTGTCATGACTTCCATCTGTGTCTCCTATATCCTATTTACAAAGCCATGGTCTCATGGCCCTGATTCTCCCTGGTATGAATTTCTTCAGTGCTCAGGACACTTGTGTTTGGGGGTGGGAGCCAAGAAGACCATGCACATTCTGATCAAAGGCTCCTCAGTCTGGAGTCCTTGAGGGGTACGGGGGGAGGAAGTGAGAGGAGCAGGCACAGAGGACAGCACAGGAAGCCATGGGAAAATAGAAGCAAAAGCACAGGAAAACTGGGCTTCCAAGGAGTCATAGCCAGGTCTTTTTACCTGCATGAATGTGTGTATTGGGGATGAATATTAGAAATGCAATATGAACCTCTAATTTCTCTAATCCCACTCTTCTTAATTCCTTACAATTTGCTTTCTCCTCATTCCACTAAAATGACACTCTCCAAAGTTCCTTATGGTCTCTTAGTTGCCCAATTCAAATGCCTTTTTTTCAGTCCTCAGTCTCCTTGACCTCTCTGCAGCCTTTGTCAATGTTGATCACTCTCTTTGATACTTTCTTCTCTCTAAGTTTTTGAGACACCACTCTTTCCTGGTTCTCCCACCTACCTGACCACTCCTTCTCTGTCTCCTTTGCTGGATCCTCATCTAGAGGACACTCACTAACCATAGGGTTCCCATAGGATTCTGTCCTGGGCCCTCTTCTCTTCTTCTATACTACTTGGTGAAATCATTAGCAATGGAATTAATTACGATTTCTGTGCTGATGATTTTCAAATCTACCTATCTTGCTCTAACCTCTCAGCTGACTTCCAATCTCCCATATCCAACTGCCTTTCAGATATTTTGACCTGGAAGTCCAGGAGATATCTTAAATTCAGTACGTCCAAATGAAATTATCTTTTCTCCTACCGTCATGGGCAATGTCATTCTCCCAGACCCACCTAGGTGTCATCCATACTTCCTTACCCCTTTATCCAATCTGTTGCCAAGACCTATAGATTTCACATTTGCAACATCTCTCAGATATACCTCTTTCTCTTCTCTGATAGTGACACCATCCTGGTGCAGGCCCTCATCAACTCACACTTGGACTATTGCGGTAATCTGCTTATTGGTCTGCCTTCCTCAAGTCTCTCCTCACTCCAATTCATCCTCCATTCAGCTGCCGAAGTGCTTTTCTTAAAGCACAAACAGATTTGATCAAGTCATTTCCTTCCCCCCCACCCCAATAAACTCCAGTGGCTCCCTATTGCTTCTAGAATCAAATACAAAATCCCGTTAGGCATTTAAAACTCTTCGTAACCTTTCCCTCCCTGCCCCCTACCCACAACTTTCCAGTGTTTTATGCTTTAGTCCTCACAACATACCATATTTCACTGCATAATCATCACAGATTTTATGCCAAATTTTTTGCAAAAAAGTAGGACACAACCATTATGTGAAGCTTTGAAAATTGTGCTGGTATTATTTAAAAATCATTTATTGCTAAACTATCCTTGGTGCAACATTAAAGCCACAATCAGAAAGAAATGCTTCTGTCACCGGCGGATGAACTGTACAGTTTAGCTAGTGCTGGTGGATGCAAGTCTTACTATGTTACATGACTTACTTATGACAGCGTTGCCTGCCCACCAGCTCCCCTTGTGCCTATGGCTCTTCATTGGGCTGAGTGACAATGATGTTAGTACTGCAGTGCTCTAAACAGACTCAAGTTGACTTTCGGAAATACATTGACAACATGCATGTGCTGAGAATTCTAGGCTTGTGGCTTGCAGTGCGCGAGAGATAAACGGTGTGTCCATGTGCCACTGGTGAATGCGTCGCTGCTCTATTTACCTTTTAAATGATGTGACAGACAGAATTATACCGTGCAAAGATTATGCAGTAAAAGGTTATAAACCAATTTTTTGGACTGAAAAAAAACCAGGCTGCGACAATTATGTGGTGGCGATGATTACGTGGTGAAATGTGATATTTTTTGGATCCAGTGATGCTTGCCTCCTATCTGTACTACAAATAAGACATTTCATCTCTTTGCTTCTGGCATTTTCTATGGCTATCCCTCGCTTGGAATGCTCTCCTTCCTCATCTCTACCTAATTGGCTCCCCTGGCCTCTATCAAGTCTCAACCATCATCCCATCTTCTATAGGAAGCCTTTCTCAACTCTTCTTGATTCCAGTGACTTTCTTCTTCGAATCATTTCCTATTTATCCTGTATATAGTTTATACACCTTTGTTTGCATATTATTCCCCCCCACCCCCATGAATTTGTGAATTCCTTGAGGGTAGGAACTATCTTTGCCTCTTTTTGTATCCCCAGTGTTTAGCATAGTGCCTGGCACATATAGGGGCTTAATAAATGTTTATTGATAGACTGACATACTATATACGAATTGTCAAACAGTGATTCTGATTATAGATTTTGGGGAACTACCATAGCAGAGAATGGGTCTATACTTCCTGGGTGGGTCTAGATGCAGAAGGACAAGTTAAATGGTATAGAGTTGGATTTGATTGATGGGCATATAAAGCATGGGTTAACTGTAGAGGCATATACAGCAAATTTCATTAAGATATGTGTATATATATACATATATATCAAGGGAATTTTATCTATAAACATTTATTGAATATTCAGTGATAAAGAATATTTTTATTTATCAAACTAAAGAAATAGAACTTGACTTAATTTTTAAAAGTAAGTTAGACATTACTTAAAAAATACAAACTTCAAAAATGAGACAAAAGACAAAGTCACTTTAAAAAGAGATATCAGTTTGTGTCTAGCACACTCAGTACACTATATGCATTCCTGTGGGGATATAATATGCAACTTCATCATATAACATATTTTAAAAAATATGTTTATATATTTCATTAAATATTTTCCATTTACACGTAACCATTTTTTAAACATTCGTTTTAAAAAATTTGAGTTCCAAATTCTCTCTTTCTCTCTTGCCTTTCCCATAGTCTTTGAGAAGGCAAGCAATATGATATCAATTATATATGCTAAGTCATGCAAAGCATATTTCCATATTTGCCATGTTGTAAAAGGAAACACACACACAAATCAAGAAAAATGAAGAAAGCAAAAAATAGTATGCTTCAATCTCAACTCAGAGTTCATCAGTTCTTTCTCTAAAGGTAGATAGCACTTTTCATCATGGGCCCTTTGGAATTGTCTTGGATTATTGTCTTGATCAGAGCAGGTAAGTCTTTCACAGTTGATCATTCTTACAATATTGCTATTATTGCGTACAATGTTCTCTTGGTTCTGCTCACTTTCCTTTGCATTAGTTCATATAAGCCTTCCCAGGTTTTTCTGAACGTATCCCCCTCATTATTTCTTATAGCACAACAGTATTCTGTCACAATCGTATACCTCATCTTGTTCAGGCATTCCCCAATTGATGGACTTCTCATCAATTTCCAATTCTTTGCCATCACACAAAAGAGGTGCTATAAATTTTTTGTGCAAATAGGTCCTTTCCTCTTTTCTTTGATCTCTTTGGGGTATGGACCTAGTAGTGGTATTACAGGGTCAAAGGATTGCTTCTCTCTTAAGAATGCCTTAAGCACAGTTTTATGGCCCTTTGGGCACAGTTCTAAATTGTTCTCCAAAATGGTTGAACCAGTACCCAAATCTACCAGCAGTGCTTTAGTGTTCTGAGTTTTTAACATTCCCCTCCAAGCATTTGTCATTTGCCTTTACTGTCAAGTTATTCAATATGATTGGTGTAAGGTGGTATCTTAGAGTTGTTTTAATTTGGATTTCTGTAATCAGTAGTGATTTAGAGCATTTTTTCATATGACTATAACAGCTTTGATTTCTTCATCTGAAAACTGCCTGTTCATATCCTTTGAACATTTATGAATTTGGGAATGGCTTGTAGTTTTATAAATTTGGCTCAGTTCCCTATGTATTTGAGAAATGAGGCCTTAATCAGAGAAATTTGCTATAAATTCCACCCTACCCCAGTTTACTATTTTCTTTCTAATTTTGACTGCATTAGTTTTGTTTGTTTAAATTTTTTAAAATTTCATGTAATCAAAATTATCCATTTTACTCCATATAATCCTCTCTATCTTTTGTTTAATCATAAACTCCTCCCTTATCCACAGATGTGACAGGTAACTTCCTCCATGCTCCCCTAATTTGCTTATGATATCACCCTTTATGTCTAAATCATTTATCCATTTTGATTTATATTATTATATGGTGTGAGATGCTGGTCTATGCCTAGTTTCTGCCAAATTGCTTTCTGAGGAAAAAATGAAATATATAATCTATGCTTTTTAATTATGTTTTATCCAGTTGATTAAACTGTTTCAATGATGCTGGTTGGCATGTGGCCAGTTGTAAAAGGAAGAGAAGTTCCTAGTGACTGAGAACATGAACCAAGTGATTTGATTGGCAGATACAAATAAACTCCCAGACTGAAGTTGGAATCCTATCTTGCCTAGGTAGAGACAAAGCTAGCCAATGTGTGGTTGACAACTATTTGTTCTAATTATGCTTACTGCGAAGAATGAAACTTGCTTGACTGTTGCTTGTAGCACTCCTTGTTAGTGCCTTCCATAGAAAAGGAAAAAAAAAGCTCACCTGGTTGTAAAATTGTGTGACTGTAGTTCCAAGTACAATCCCATCAACTGGTTACTATTAAAACCCAATTGACATGCATCTTAATTATGATAGCTATTACATAGATGTCAGATTATCTTGGTTATAAGTTTTATTTGATTACAGTACAAATCACAGTGCTTATATGCTAAGTTTTCATAGTTTGTCACTGCTCACAGCTTTTTATAAAACCAGAGGAAAAACTTCTGTGCATCAAACTATGCAAGTGCTATGACTATTGAGACTAATATGTATCTGTGGATCATGTGTTCCTTCTAACTCCAAAAGACTACTAATTTGACTAATTTTTCATGTTGCGGAGTAAGGCTAATATGTTCCATTTCCGTGCTGTGAGAAATGCTGTTACTGTGTCCATGAACATGCAATTTGCTGTAACACAAAAAACCTTCAGCTTCTAAAAGTAGCCTTGGAGGGAGTGTGTTTATTCTCTAATTTGGATGCTGCATTTTCCCTTCTCTATAGGAGGTGTCTAAGAAAAACATAAATTGGGTCCCTCGCTTTACTGTCATGGGCAAATGAATCATGAACTAATTGCAGATTATCAACACAATGGCTACAAGTGTGTCAGAGACACGAAGTCAATTGCTCTGGGCAGGCAAACAAAAGGTTCCATTCTTTCTTGGTTATTTTTAGAAAAAAACCCAAGAGGCTCATTTTGTGTATGTTACCAAGTCAGTGCCTGAATTATCCACTCAGCTACTTTCCGCCATGCCAGGATAAGATGGAATATAAAATTCCTAAGAATGATGTAGTTTACATTAAAGAGCATTCCATTGCAATGTGCCATCTGCTCAGGGATGGTCTGTAACTTAATAAATAGGTTGCTGGGGTTCGGGCTTGTTAGTTACATTTTAATTTGTTAATTACCTGCTGGCCAAGATTGGCATTTTCCAAGTAACCTTTTGGTAGACACGTACCTGCCTGAGGTATGCTCAAGGTGTGAGAAATCAATAAACTCCAGTGGAGAAAATGGGATGCAAATTCCATCAAGGAGAGATGTATCTTTTTCACTACCTGTGAAGCAGACTAAAGTTTCTTAAGGTATTAATTCGGACTGCTTTCTGTGTCATTTTGTAATAGCCTTTTGTGGCACAGAGGAATAGAGTGCTGGAGTTGGAGTCAGGAAGACCTGAGTTCAAATACTGCCCCATATTCTTACTAGCCCTGTGAGTCTAAGCAAGTCATTGCCTGGTGACTCTGCCTAGTAACTAGCAGACACTTTGCCTGCTTCAGTTTCCTCATCCATAAAATGGGGATAATAACAGCATTGACCTCCCAGGGCTATAATGAGGATTAAATGTTATAGTATTTGTAAAGTGCTTTGCAAACATTAAAGTGATCTATAAATCTAGCTATCCTCCTCATCCCCCTCATCATCATCATTCTTCTACAGGTTTTAGTTTCCCCATTTGTAAGCTAATAATAAAAATTCACATTGATGTAACATTTTAAAAAATCTTATTTTTAAAACATATTTTATCAATGCCTTTTATCTTTATGTTTTAGTTATTTCATCCCCTCCCATATGCTCCAGAATGGACCCTCCTTTGTGACAAAGAAAAAACAATTAAACAAAAGCATCTTATACAGTAACTATATCTGATAGTACATACAGTATTCTGCCCTTGTAGTCTCCCTCCCATCTAATGTAAGGGGAGAGGTATGTTTCATTATCTATTCTCCAGGGTCTGTTTTGGTTTTTCAGTTTCTCAACGTCTGACTTTCTTTCAGTGATCTTTTAATTTACATTGCTGTAGAAATCTTGTATATTATTTGCTTAATTTTGTTTATTTTGCAATTCTTACAGATCTTCCCAATTTGTTGAAATTCCATATCCCTTTAAGATTTACAAAATACTTGCCTCATAATAATCTTGTGAAGTAGAAAATATGACTTTATATTTTCCACTTTATAGATGAGAAAACTGAGATTCAAAGAGTTTCAGTGACCTGTTCAAGATCACATAGGTAGTGAGTGAGTAGCAGAAGTCAGAACTTGAGCCCAGGACTTGAGATTTCAAACCTGGGGCTCTCTCCATGACACCATGGATCTTGGGTTTAAGCTATGTGGCAAAGGTCTGAGGAGCTTGGACTCAATGCATTATGACTCATTTTCTACAGTTTTGACTATGGCACTTCTACCAAAGCTCTATTTTGATGGTTCATTGTACCATGAAATTGACTTAGGGTCCTCAAAAGTTATTCCAGCAGACTACTAACACTGGTACTTTTTACCAGAGGCTGCTAGGTGGCACAGTGGGTAGGGCACTGGGCCCAGAGTCATAAAGACCTGAGTTCAAATTCTGCCTCAGCCTTATTAGCTATGTGACCCAGGGCAAGTCATTTAATCCTCAATTTCCTCCATTACAAAATGGAGATAATTATAGTACCTACCTCCCAATATTGTTGTGAGGATCAAATGAGATAATATTTGTAAAACACTCAGCACAATGCCTGGCACATAATAGGTACTTAATAGATGCTTATTTCCTTTCTTCCAGGCTGGAAGCCTCCAATTATGGGTATAATGATGAACTAGGAGCAGCTTAGCACAGTTCATAGAAGCTCATCACAACAATGGCCATAGGGTGATGAATTTTTTGGCTGTAACAACTCTCACAGACCATCTTGCTTTAATTTCCTCACCTAAAATGGGGATAATAATAGAACCTTTCTTCCAGAGTAATTGTGAGGATCCAATAAGATAACATTGTGAAGTGCTTTGTACAGTGTCTGGCACATAGTAGATACTTAATAATACTTATTTCCTTCCTTCCTTCCTTCCTTCCTTCCTTCCTTCCTTCCTTCCTTC